>NC_051394.1:54143657-54151157 GCF_015228065.2 Penaeus monodon
CCATAAAAATTAGGAAAGAGCAAGAAACACACAAAATGACACAAAATTTACTCTACAATCCAAGTTGCCGTGACTGGGCGTGCCCTTCGGGCACTACCCGAGGGGAGGGTTGACGGGGGGGGTCTGCCCCCCAACACCCCACGGCAAACATTCTCTTCACCTCGATATGCACGGCAAGATATAGCTTGAAACAGGTCTGTTTTTTTACTTGTTTTTACCAGTATATTTACTTAGCCAAGGACACCCCTCTTATATCTCTTCTGCAGTGAAAAAAGAAAACAAAAAACGAATATGATATGACAACGTACCTTACTGCGGAGGGTACAAATTAGCTGCGGCAAAGGAGGAACTGATACAGTCTTTGATTGGAATCCGGGATATTCTTAATATCTAGTCTACAAATCGCACTACACTATTCACAATTTTTTCAGTTAATAAAAGTCCATGATTCTGTAAAAAAAAAATGATAAGGTCTTCTGTTTTTCCATGAAATTTAGAGTGGAAGTCTAATACACCACCATAGCACAGATGACACACATCGGTCATTGTCACTGAGAAGAATGAGGCAGGTCACCGGTGTATTCTAGAAATGTGGGAAAATTTATCATGCATGTCAACCAAGAGTACAGTAAAATAAGTGTATGGAGTGGTTACCTTGACGAAAACTAAGACCCTTTTCATCTATGGCAAAAGGTTTGCAAATCGAAAATAAGGGAGATATAGGCCAGACAAGAGTGAAGATCGCCCCTTCATTTTCTAAGTCCCTTCCATGTTTACTTTGCAAGAATCAAAACAAATGTGACGCGGAACTCATTACCAAGTAGTCCTTGTATTGCTACGCGCTCGTGAGAACGAATATTTTGTCATTATCAGCGTCCGTTTTCTCTAATTCGAGTATGTAATGTGTTCTTTTCCTTTTATTGTTCCTCATTTACGTGTTTGGGAAAGTATTTATGCTATTCTGTACAATAACCGTGTGCACATGCGCGTTTTGCCACCAAGAGATTTGACAGGCTAGCAGCGCCAATACGTCGAGAAACGCTGGTGAGCAATGTTTAATTTCAAGTGCTGCATCGATTCTGGGTCATTTTTAAAGCCCCTTTTGTGGATATACTGGACAAATAGACATTCGTTTCTATCACAGCCTGATATCTGAACCCATCCAGCGCAGCAAATGCTGAAATAAGTGATTAGAAACCAAGCAATTGTAACTATAGCCGGAAGCAAAGAAACGTTCGGTGTTTCGCGATATAAAGGTATGTGGTTTTACTCTGGGTGTCTAGGGGGCATAGCCCCCTGGCTAGGCGTATACAATACCACGGGGGTCCAGGGGGCGTAGCACCCTGGCTAGGCGCATAAATTACTCCTGGGGGGTCCAGGGGGCATAGCCCCCTGGCTAGGAAAATATAATACCACGGGGGTCCAGGGGGCGTAGCCCCCTGGCTAGGCGCATATATTAACACAGGGGGTCCAGGGGGCATCACCCCCTGACTAGGGAATATATAGATCGTAGTGTATAAATCCCACAGGATTAAGGTTAGGTTGGTTTATTGGTTAGGACGCATGGGTTTGGTTCCCATTGAATTTTTCGAAAGTTGGCGCGTCGGTGCGTAGAGTTTGAAAGATGGCGGCGACTTCCGTAGAGTTTCATTGTCCGATTTTAAGTGTTTTTTGTGATTGTTTTACACATTTCTGTTCTCTTTTTCTTTATTTCAGCCTGGTTTACCCCACAATTTCCCTGATCTACTTCATGCCCTCCCCTGCTATCGGGACTTATCAAATCACATCAAGATTGTCGGCTGGAGAATGCAACTGAAAATATCATCAGATTCATTATCTCACGAAAACAAATCTGATGATATAAATATTGTCTGGGAAGACCCGGTTGTCATTTTCAATAAATTAACCAAAATGTGCAGGTGTTAACTGCATACTCGAAATAGCTTAAGCATTGACTGCGTGCTTTGAGTAGTTAACCCATTCCTGATGGGTGGCATGTACGCACATGCTATGGCATGGCGGGACTATCTGCCGGGGGCATGTATGTACATGCCATGGTGTATGTATGGAGATGCCATGAGTTATTTTTTGTTACAATCATGGCAAAAGATTTTTCTGCCACTGAAAGTGTGATTAAGTCGTTTTTAACACTTTCTCATTTTTACTATGCAAAAAAAAGAAAAAAAAAATGCAACAAACTGACAATTTCAACTCCATGATGCCGCACACTGCTTATTTTCTTCAGACTATAGACAATTAAGTATCATGCTGTGACCACGGCGGTTCAAACATGAACCTACCGTTAAAAAAAAAAAAAAAAAAAAAATGGAGTCTATATAACAACAAAAATACCCTTCAGTCTCGATTTATCTGGAAGTTTGCAAGTAGAGACTTTTGAAAATATTGAAAACTGAAAATAAAACATCTTCGTAGTATTACGAAGAAATGGCATGGGATGCTGGTATTTGGCATGAGTGGTCGCGCTTGCTAGGGCGACGATATAAGCCCCCGGCAGTGAGGCCCAGGCCACTATGAATACTGCCCGTCGGGAAAGGGTTAAGCAATGAAAAATCTTAATAGGTTTGAGAATGGTTAATGGTTAAAAGCAAGATAAATGTGCTAGACATCTAAGGTCATGTAGCACTATAGTTAATGTTAGGGAAGGGTGGTTGAGTTAGTGATAGTGTCTAAGCTGGGCAAAGGAATTGGTGAGTGAAAGGGTTAGAGTCGGGTGTGTAAGGAGTTAGATTAGATGGAGGATATGTATGAGGAAAGAGAATAGGTTGTTTGAAACAGAAAGTGTGGGATTCTGTAAGGATCTCTGATAGGTTGGGAGGTCGGTGAAGGGAGGATAGGTGGAGGAAAGCAGAGGGAAGTATGGACGAGACATAAAGGGAATGTGGGGAAGAGACAAAATGATAATTGGGGATTGGTATTGGAGGATGTGTAAGAAAAGTCTCTTGAAGGCATACAATAGATGGGTTATAAGAGGAAAGGATATGACAAAGGTCAGGTCTGTGGGAGCGGAAACCGCGAATATTCCAATGAAGGATAGTTATACTTTAGTGATATAGTTTGTAGTACGTTTTGGAGATTTTGAGGGGGAAGCAGCTAGAGGGTGGGATAAGGACCAAGAGGTCTGAGATGGGAGAGGTGTGGGAGTTGGTGTTCTACTAGGAGGGGTATTAGGAGACAAAGGGTCTGTGGAAGGGGATATTTGTGACATAAGGGATTCACGTGTGTATCAAGGAGGGAGTGGAAGGGATAGAGGGGATGGTGGGAGGGTTACATAAGGGATTCACATGTGTATCCAGGAGGGAATAGAAGGGATAGAGGGGATGGTGGGAGGGTTAATGTGGGCGGGGTTGGAAGGGGTTAGGAGGATAGGGTGTAGGGGGGATATCATTAGGAGGAGGATGGATATCAGCAGTTACTTGCAGTGTGAAAGGAGCAGGAGTTGTAAGATTTGGAGGTTGAGTGTCAGTTTTCATTAAGTAATCTTGAATATTTTCAATAGTTTCTTCTGAGGAGTTGGTTGGGGAGTTTTGGGGGATAAAGGATTTCTTGTGAGGGGGGAAGAGGATTGGTGTCTCAAGCGTAGGGGCAAAGGAAGGTGGAGGTGTTTGTGTGGTAGGGGAAGATATGGAACGTTTGTTCTGTCTGTTACGGGTAGTGCGAGGAGGGAGAGGGGAAGGTGTTGGGGTTGTAGTGGTGATTGGTGATCTGTAGTAGAGATTGGAGTGTCTGGGTTTAGGATGGCAAAGAGTTTGACTGGGAAGGTAGGAGGTAGAAGAGGGGAGTTAGATGTAGGGGGGTGGGTTTAGGAGAATTGGTAGAATGAGCAGTATTACTGGAGTAAGGAGTAAGAGAGAAACCACGTCGACGTGCTTCCTGTCTGGCTTCACGTAGTGAGTCCAAGTTTGAATCTGAGAGTTGCTACCTCAGACTCAAACTTGTAGTGGGACAGCCCCTATAAAATACATTATGGGGGCCGCCACAGTTGGCACATGTGCGTGATTGTGCAGAGCAGTTAGATCAGGTATGGCCAGGTTGGGCACATAGTGGGCATCTGACTGTGGAACAGCAATGTTTGGCTGGGTGTCCTAGACGCCAACAATTTGGCACTGACATGGAGGAGTTGGTATGGACGAACAGGGAGGGATTCTCCTCTTATGTATACGTTAAAGGGAAGGTCATGTCTACGGAAGGTAATTTTGGCTATATTAGTGGGTTTCTTTCGATGACCTCTGGGGGGAATGGAGTAGCATTGTACTGATGTTGCATCATAGTCTGTGAGACAGGCAAGTAGGTCTTCTCCACAGTCTGACCAATCTTTGTCATAGACGGGGCAATTTGCTGGGGAGACTGAAACTGTTCTGGTGCAAGTATTGAGGGTTGGATGGGGTTCTGCAAGGATGGGGTTACCATATAGGTCTGTTAGTTTGTTAATGCTATAGCTTGGTTTTCGGATGTTACTGTGACAAGACGGGAGCGGTCGGGTCGGCTGCGGAAAGAGACTTTACCTACTTGTTTTTGGAGACATTGTTGGATGAGAAGGGTGTTGTCAGAGTAGGGAACTGTGGGAGGGATCACGAAAAATCGGTCCCATTTGGCTGCGCTAAAG
This sequence comes from Penaeus monodon, assembly GCF_015228065.2. NCBI lineage: Eukaryota > Metazoa > Arthropoda > Malacostraca > Decapoda > Penaeidae > Penaeus > Penaeus monodon. The sequence goes on from NC_051394.1 coordinate 54,148,282, forward strand.
AGAGTATTCAAGATTATTGTAGAGATAGGGGTAGTAGAAGGGCGGGGACGTGACGAAGATGGAGTAGTGTTGAGGGAGGTAGTGTTATGGAGAGGTGGGCAATAAGGCTGTAAGGTATTAATAAGGGAGGATGGGGTGGTTGATGTTGGAGGTTGTGGGGATAGAGGTGTTGAAGTTGAGCATGCTGGAAGAGTGGAAATGTTCCTTAAGGGTTGATTGTTGGCTACTGTACTAGTAGGCATTGATGAGGGGGTAGTTATTGCAGTGTTCGGAGCCGTGGTCAAAGGAGAGCCTGGGGTCAGGGAATCGGGTGGGTTTACATCGTTAGGGCTATTTGATAAAGGGGCAAGCCTCATTGCCCCTAATAGTGGGGATATGTTTTCATTACTGGCCATGGTAAGCCTAGGTTATGTTGGGGATAAAAACAGTCCACCCCTCAGGGTCCCCTTCAGGGGTAAGGGCTAGGTAATTAAATCAGGGGAATACCGTGCCCATGGCTCCCTCAGGCCGTTCACGACTGGCACAAAGTCAGCCTTTCATCCTTTCAGCACGGCTCTCACACCTTAGGAGGTGGATAGCAGAAGGGTTTGGTGAAGGGACAGAAAAGAAAATTGGGAAGGAAAAAAGACCATGCAAAATTAGTTGAGTCGAGGGCTGAGTCCCAAGGTTGGGGAGTTCCCATATTGGGTCCCAGTCTCGCCTCCTAAGCCCCCCACGACAACAACAGGCAAGGGATTGGGGGGATAGGTTGAGAAAATAGCACGGAAACAATTCTGTAACCCATTTCTGACGGGTAGTATTCATAGAGGCCCGGGACTCGCTGCCGGGGGCTTATATTGTCATCCGATCATGTGCTACCACTCATGCCAAATACCAGCATCCCATGCCGTTTCTTCATAATACTACGAAGATATGTTGTATTTTCAGTTTTCATTATTTTCTAAAGTCTCTACTTGCCATACTTCCTGATAAATCGAGACTGAAGGATACTTTTGTTGTTATATAGACTCCATAGTTGATCATTATTCGGTCTATAGTCTGAATAAAATAAGCAGTGTGTGGCATCATGGAGTTGAAATCGTCGGTTTGTTGGTTGTGTTGTTGTTGTTGTTGTTGTTGTTGTTGTTGTTGTTGTTGTTGTTGTTGTTGTTGTTGTTGTTGTTGTTGTTGTTGTTGTTGTTGTTTGCATAGTAAAAATGAGAAAGTGTTAAAAACAACTTAATCACACTTTCAGTGTCAGAAAAATAATCTTTGCCGTGATTGTAACAAAAAAAAACTTATGACATGTTCATAGATACACCATGGCATGTCCGTACATGCCCCCAGAGATCCCGCCATGCCATGGCATGTGCGTACATGCCACCCATCGGCAATGGGTTAACGTAAAAACAGCTAAAAGCCAATATATATGAACAGTAAATAGATGGCCATGTATATTTTCATCATATTTGGAATATTACACTAAAACTTTAATGAGCAATTAAAATCTGATAAATTGCCGCCACCTGATTGGTCGTGACACTGTGATGATGTAGGTGCGCAGTATAACAAAACACTGTGCGAGTTGCGCGGCAACTTATTCTTTCGCACCGAGCGAGTGCACTAACCGCTGGAGCGCAGTGTGGACTTAGGCAGTGTCCGCGACCTTTTTTCCTTAATTTGTGGCGTTACCGTTCATGTCTGCAAATAGTTCCTGTACCGACAACTGTAACTTTTTGTTCTCTACAAGAATATCATCTTCGATTTGCCCTAGCTTAGTGCGTCCATACCGTTAAGATTAACCTAATGTACAAAATAGTGAAAGTAATTACCAAAATGTTAAAGAAGTATTACAAAAGTAAAAGAACTCATTAAATACATGAATTCAGAAAAACAGACTGGTAATTACCAAATAATTGTTCTCACAAGCACACAGCAGTGCATAGACTGCTTACAGATCACAGTAATGAGTTATGCGTCATATTTGTTTTGGTCCTGGCAAGGTAACATGGATGGGGACTTAGGAAATGAAGGGTCGACCTTCTCTTCTCTGTTCTGTATCTCCCTTTTTTTTGATTTGCATATCTTTTGCCAAAGGTGAAGAGCTTTGTTTTCGTCAAGGTAACCACTGTGACTGAATTTTATTTGAAGCTGCTCATGATATTTAAATGGTTAGAACATGCGCCAGCTGGGGAAACGAAGAAAATTGGGAGCAACAAATGTCACACGTCCAGGGTGCTTGGGGGGGGGGGGGGAGGCCCCAGGTTGGAAAGTCTTTAGGTCCAAACAGCGACGTTTGCGAACACCCAGCAGCGTCCCAGGGTTGGTGGCTGAGTAAATGGGGTTCAGAAGGCGAGTTACTGGTAAACAATTACCAATTTTCCTTCAGCAAATGAGACTCCCAATTGTGTTTATTGTTGAGAGTTTTTACCTGAACCCCTTATATCTTATCTAAATTATTACTTTACACATAAATACAAACTGCACTACTTTACCAACGCAATGATAACTGGGTAAGTGACATCACAATAAACTGAGAAATAAACCGAAAACCTAAGACGATCCTCGGGACAATAATGACGATCCCAAACAAGACTTTCTGCCGACATCACACAGGAACTAATAATCCCAATGAGTGCATGAATCCTCATAACCATAGATAACCAGCATCACAATCTCTGGACGTCCCAGTGGGTGAAAAATCCGAAACTCTTACCATGTTTCGCTTCGCGTCTCGCCTGACTTTGCTCTGTCATACGCCGCCGACGCCTTACTTCCAGCTCAGGCTGTCGACTTGGCGGCGGTGGTCCCTTTCAGTTTTGCCCGAAAATATTGCGACTTATTTCAGTTGAAGTGATTGCATTATATTTTTTGTGTAACTGCTGCTTTTTTCAAAT
>NC_051394.1:54153657-54159674 GCF_015228065.2 Penaeus monodon
CTTTAGATATGTATATATTTGTATATACACATGCACACACACGTGTATATATATATGCATTAATATATATATATATATATATATATATATATATATATATATATATATATAGAGAGAGAGAGAGAGAGAGAGAGAGAGAGAGAGAGAGAGAGAGAGAGAGAGAGAGAGAGAGAGAATGAAATAAATAGATAGATAGATAGGCGTCAAGAAAGGGAAACACCAGGTGAAGACGGAATTAATATCGACCTTATAATAGCTGCTGGAGAAACTGCAGCAGTGAAACTAGCAATCTTTTCAACAAATGCCTTTTCTACAGGAAAAACTCGGAAAGCCCGGGAAAATGCAACACTTATTTTGATACATATAAAAGGGGATAAAAAACTACTGACTCATAAGCCTCCTTTCAGTTACTTACAAACTTTTCACAGAAGTCATCACAACTCGCATCTCTGACAGCCTAAATTCTAACCAGCCTAGAGAGCAGGCAGGCCTCTGCAGAAGATTCTCAACAACAGACCACATCCACATGCTCACCCAAATAAGAGAAAAGATAAACGAATATAAGAAACCCCTGTGTATGGCATTCATCGATTACGAAACGTTATTTGACTCTGTACAGATACCAGCAGTACTAGAAGCTATTCTAAGACAGGGAGTAGAGGAGGTATATTGTAAAACACTGGAAGATATATATATACGAAAATGGGGCAGCACCAATTCCACGGAAACCGATAAAATACCAATTAAAACAGGTGTTAGACAGGGCGATACCATCTCACCAAAACTATTTACAGCTTGCTTTCGGGAAATATTCAAAAAGCTAGAATGGAACGGATAGGGTATCAGAATAGGATGCGAATACCTAAACAATATAAGATTTGCAGATGATATTGTTCTTTTCACTGAATCTGCAAATGAAATGCAGCAACTAATAAACGATCTGAATAGAGAAAGTCTGAAAGTCGGAGTTAAGATGAATAAGAAAAAGACTAGGATCATGTTCAACAGTAGAGTTACATTCGAACAGATACATGTGCAAGGCGAAGCGCTAGAGGTAGTGAACAAGTATATATAGACCTAGGGCAACTCGTACAGACAAACACATCTAACGAAGAGCAAATTAGGCGACGCATCAGTCTAGGCTGGAGCGCCTCCGGCAGACACAGTAGCATACTAAGAAGCTCCTTGCCATTATGTTTAAAAAGAAAAGTCTTTAACCAATGTGTCCTCCCAGTTATGACCTATGGATCAGAAACATGGACTACAACCAAATTACTGGAGAGGAAACTAATAAGTGCCCAGAGAGGATGGAGAGGTTGATGCTGGGAATTAGCCTAAGAGATCGGATGAGGACGACGTAGATCAGGGAACAGACAAAAGTGGAAGATACTTGGGAGCACCAAAATGAAAAAAATGGCAATGGGCAGGTCATACATGCCGGAGACAGGACGACAGATGAACAAAGAAAGTAACAGACTGGGCTATAGATAACATAAAGAGGCCAAGAGCCAGACCAATGACAAGATGGCGTGACGAAATAACGAAATTTTGGGGCCAAGACTGGAAACAAAAACGCAAGACAGACAAATTTGGAAAGATTGGGAGAAGCCTACGTCCTGTAGTGGATTGATACAGGCTGATGATGATGATGATATAGATAGATCGACAGATAGAGAGATAGATATATGTATATATTTATATACACACATGCACACACGGACATATATATGTACATAAATGCACATACATATATATACATGTATTACACACCACAAAACACACACACACACACACACACACACACACACACACACACACACAAACACACACACACACAAACACACAACACACCACACACACACACACACACACCACACACACACACACACACACACACACACCACACACACACACACACAAACACAACACAACACCACACACAACACACCCCACACACACACACACACACACACACACACACACACACACACCACATATACATATACATATATATATATATATATATATATATATATATATATATATATATATATATATATATAATACACACACACACACACCACTCACACACACACACACCATACACACACACAATACACACACACGCACGCACACACACACACACACACACACACACACACACACACACACACACACACAACACACACACACACACATGTGTGTACATGCATAGTATCTATTTTTGTTTTCTCTATTTTGAAGAGGAATTTTTGAAACGCCATCGATATGTCACGTTTATGATGCGTTTCTGTTTTGTTGAGTATTTTCATACACATATACACACACACTCATGTGTATACACACACTCACATATCCACACATTAAAGTACAAACACATACACACACACATATATGTACGCATATGTGCTCAGAAACCTTAAAGGATTATTTTATGATTACTGTGCATTTCACATGGATACCATTTTCTGAAGGTTACTTCATAATGAAATAGTTGTTCAGCCAGTAAGTGCATGACAACTAAAGATGATTATGAAACATTTTTGTTTATTTCTATCTTTCCTACATTTAGTCGTTTTAAACGACATTGCCTATTGTAACTCTGTAAAAAATAATGAAACTATAATGATAAAACTACTAGCATTCTACGCAAGTCTCCCGTATTAATTAAGTTCCGTTTTCTTTCGCTGTCTGGCTGGGAGGGGCAGACCGAAGGGAAGAGAAATTAAAAACGGAGGCGGCTTCGTATATACTTGATTTTTATTTCAACAAAAGTATATTGAGTGTCAAAAATAAGTATAAGCCTATCAAAAAATATGAAAATACTGACAAAGCGTTAAAATAATAAATCAGACGGACACTGCGAAGGAGGGAGAGACCTCCTCCGTTCCTAAGGGCGCTTGCCCCGGGGAGAAGAAGCAGCTGTTGTTTTGGCCAGTGTGAGCTTGGCGCTTGGCCGGTGAGGGGCTCCTTAACAAGGTTTCGCTCGTGCTGCAATTACTGCGTCTTGCTTAGTCTTATTTTAGTTGCCATGCGCAGGATAAGTTAATGAAAGAGTGTTTTGTTCTTGTTCTGGTGTAAATTTGTGTATCTCATAAGGTCCCGGAGTTTAAAGATCGGGACACCAATACACCGAAACATAAAAGAGTGAAATCGTACACAAACCAACGATGAAAATACAAACCTCATTGTATTCTCTGAAGATCCTATTCACTGGGCACTTCAGCCGTGCCTTTGTGCCCAAATCTACCGCCTGAAGATGGAATACCGCGCCTAAACAAGGGATAGACCTAGGTGTTGTGGTGAGGCCGAGGTGACCAGCGCCGTCGCCGAGGATGGCGGAGAAGCAGACGATTCTGGGGCTGGGCTTCAAGCCCGTGCCCATGAAGCTCTTCGCAACCTGGGAAGTGGACAGGACGCCGCCCAACTGCATCCCAAGGTAAGGTTGTCTGGATGTTCGCTGGTGCCCCCTCGTTGCAGACGGAGGGCCTGGGGGCGGCCCTTCCTGCCCCTACCTGTTGGTGTCCTGTTCCTGGGCTGGGCGGCGGGACACGCTCGCTGAGCTCTACGGTTCGGTTAACGGAATTGATGACGTGAGTGTGGAAGGTGTGTGAACGTAGAAATGTGCCGTCTGTTTGCGGTGTCCAACGGACGAAAGGGGGAGGCGACAGGCGATTCTGCTGCTGTTTTGAGGTTGTCTTGGCGTCATGGACTGACGTCCCTCCTCGTGCCGCTCGTGTTGCTCCTCCCGCAGGTTATCATCAATCCAAACAGCAGTAGGTACATGGGAGAAACCAGATAAGTGATCGGCGCAGGAGTGCAGGCCGCCGTCCTGCAGGAGCGTTTCACTTTGAGAACAACGACTGGGCGAGAAGGGCGGACGCCTCCCTGCCTCCCACTGGGCTTTCTTCGTGGCTCGAATCGTGCCACGAGCTCACTGGTCCTTTCATTCTGGCCTTGTGGGGAGACATGCCGTACGGGAGCCGATTTCGCATTGACAGCGAGGCTGGCAGTCCCTTCGTCAGGTCTTTTTGGGGCTGTCAGCTCTCAAGCACATTAGTTGCTGTTGTGTGAGAGGGTTTATCGTTTCATGATCCAACTATGAAAATATGTACCATGATGTTGCTATGATATTTAGTAGAAAGACCATTTTGGTGTGTTTATAGTAAAACTTTACACCTGCAGATTTATTCTGAATCTGCTTGTGTATATCTGTCAGTCTGTATGTATTTGGAGAGGTAATATTTTACTAAATATATATGTCCTCGGTAATGCGGTGTAAGCCTATATGTTTTATATAATTCAAGAAAAATGACATTTCTATATTGTTTTTTGAAAAGTACATGCATTTTTTGTTGATGCTTTTCTGTAAGTTATCCACAGCAAGAAAGTCCTTGTGGACAGGAGGTGCTAGTAAGTGACCCACATGGTGAGTGTGCCTTCTGGCCTTCTTCCCGGGGTAGTGAGGGAATAACCCCTTTTTTATGTCAATTCTGAAACTAGAAAGATTTCAGAATTGACTGGGGGATGAAATCGAGTCTTGTCTGACGAAAACATTTCAAAAGTGAAACTGAAGATGTGAAAGGATTACAAACGTGGCGTTTCGAACTCAAGAGTTCCTCTTCGTATGTAGTAAAAAAATAAATGACTGATATATTTGGAGTTATATATCATTAAGCCTAACGATTCGAAGTCATGTTGTTCCCGTTAAACAGGCTAATCAAGCGTTTTCGGAAGAACATACGTTTAACTTTTCTGTACAGAGTCTTGTCATAGAGTGGAAGATGCCCGCCCAACCTTAATGCTAAGAGGGTAAATCGAACTCCAGCGAATGTTTGTTCGAAGGACTAGGGTATTTTTCGCGATTCACTTCTGCATTGCTGCACATCGATTGTTGTTTGATCGACATGAACTTCATCAGTTGCGAAAGAAATCCAGCTAACCGAGACGAGTGTAGTCTGGAGAACTTTCAGATGAGTATTTGTTTTATATCAAAGGAATCCACAGGATCGTATCTCACATACTGTACATGTTTGAGTCATATTTCATAATATATTTTATTCGCCAACGAAAACATGTGTCACTGCGCTGTCAATCACATTTTATGAAGATCGTGTTGGGACGTAAATCACGGCGCCTTTCTGGCATAGACACCGTTAGAATTGCAGCATTTACTTTCTGGCCTGATTAGCAGAGGAAGTTACCCTTGGCTGGAACCGAGGCCGAGCTTGCGGTTCCTTCCTTTGCAGTTCGAAGGGCCTGGAGGAATGTCGCTTGGTATTACGCTTAAAAAACTGCTAAAACTTCGCTCGCTTTGGAGAAGGTGGAGCAGGTGCCAGGGCGTGGCACCAGCAACTACTCCGTAGGACTAAGCGCGATTTTGTCAAGGGTTAACGACTAACATGCTGGTAACGAGGCCCTAAAGGGGTTGAAGAGCTTCTTATACCCCCCCCCCCTCCGCGAGCCACCTGTACGTCTGCATGTGGGACAAAGCAGCAGCGCGTGTCGTCAAAAACTGAAATTGTCGACGTCAGCTGCTGGTAACATTCTACACCCGCACAAAACGCTTGCCTGCATGTGGCAAGTAAGGAGAAATCACAGAGTGGAAAATTGGCATTTCTAAACCAGCAAGAAGAGGCGGAAGTTAAACATTGGATGGCATGGTACTGACAGAAGCTGGAAAGACGGCCTTTTTGGGGTGTTTTCACGAAAGAGAGCCGATTGGCCGTCCTTCATCTTGGAGTTCTCTTTTGGAAAAGACATTCATTGGGTTGCGGAAAATCGTTCTCCTTTTCGTAATTCATTTGATAAAAATGGTTTTGCCAAAATACAAGGTGGAATGATGTCAGCAGATCCATTTGAATTTGGTTGTTTGCATTAGGAGTACAGTCCTTCGCGTTCACAAAAATCTGTATACAGATATCTGTAAAAACTTTTTTCATATCGTACGCGCACTACCGCACTCCATAATCTCCGATCTCGCCTCGTTCCGTATGACTGGAACAGACGTAGTGTCT
>NC_051394.1:54159774-54162274 GCF_015228065.2 Penaeus monodon
GCCGTTTTCCAGCTTCTGTCAGTACCATCCATCCAATGTTTAACTTCCGCCTCTTCTTGCTGGTTTAGAAATGCCAATTTTCCACTCTGTGATTTCTCCTTACTTGCCACATGCAGGCAAGCGTTTTGTGCGGGTGTAGAATGTTACCAGCAGCTGACGTCGACAATTTCAGTTTTTGACGACACGCGCTGCTGCTTTGTCCCACATGCAGACGTACAGGTGGCTCGCGGAGGGGGGGGGCATAAGAAGCTCTTCAACCCCTTTAGGGCCTCGTTACCAGCATGTTAGTCGTTAACCCTTGACAAAATCGCGCTTAGTCCTACGGAGTAGTTGCTGGTGCCACGCCCTGGCACCTGCTCCACCTTCTCCAAAGCGAGCGAAGTTTTAGCAGTTTTTTAAGCGTAATACCAAGCGACATTCCTCCAGGCCCTTCGAACTGCAAAGGAAGGAACCGCAAGCTCGGCCTCGGTTCCAGCCAAGGGTAACTTCCTCTGCTAATCAGGCCAGAAAGTAAATGCTGCAATTCTAACGGTGTCTATGCCAGAAAGGCGCCGTGATTTACGTCCCAACACGATCTTCATAAAATGTGATTGACAGCGCAGTGACACATGTTTTCGTTGGCGAATAAAATATATTATGAAATATGACTCAAACATGTACAGTATGTGAGATACGATCCTGTGGATTCTTTTGATATAAAACAAATACTCATCTGAAAGTTCTCCAGACTACACTCGTCTAGCTGGATTTCTTTCGCAACTGATGAAGTTCATGTCGATCAAACAACAATCGATGTGCAGCAATGCAGAAGTGAATCGCGAAAAATACCCTAGTCCTTCGAACAAACATTCGCTGGAGTTCGATTTACCCTCTTAGCATTAAGGTTGGGCGGGCATCTTCCACTCTATGACAAGACTCTGTACAGAAAAGTTAAACGTATGTTCTTCCGAAAACGCTTGAATATAGCACTGTTTTTAAACGGGATACAAACATGACGTTTCGAACTCGTTAATGGCGCCTTAACTGATATAGTAAAACTCCAAATATATCAGTCATTTATTTTTTTACTACATACGAAGAGGAACTCTTGAGTTCGAAACGCCACGTTTGTAATCCTTTCACACATTGAGAGTTTCACTTTTGAAATGTTATCGTCAGACAAGACTCGATTTCATCCCCCAGTCAATTCTGAAATCTTTCTAGTTTCAGAATTGACATAAAAAAGGGGTTATTCCCTCACTACCCCGGGAAGAAGGCCATAAGGCACACTCACCATGTGGGTCACTTACTAGCACCTCCTGTCCACAAAGACTTTCTTGTTGTGGATAACGCACAGAAAAGCATCAACAAAAAATGCATGTACTTTTCAAAAAACAATTTAGAAATGTCATTTTTCTTGAATTATATAAAACATATAGGCTTACACCGCATTACCGAGGACATATATATTTAGTAAAATATTACCTCTCCAAATACATACAGACTGACAGATATACACAAGCAGATTCAGAATAAATCTGCAGGTGTAAAGTTTTACTATAAACACACCAAAATGGTCTTTCTACTAAATATCATAGCAACATCATGGTACATATTTTCATAGTTGGATCATGAAACGATAAACCCTCTCACACAACAGCAACTAATGTGCTTGAGAGCTGACAGCCCCAAAAAGACCTGACGAAGGGACTGCCAGCCTCGCTGTCAATGCGAAATCGGCTCCCGTACGGCATGTCTCCCCACAAGGCCAGAATGAAAGGACCAGTGAGCTCGTGGCACGATTCGAGCCACGAAGAAAGCCCAGTGGGAGGCAGGGAGGCGTCCGCCCTTCTCGCCCAGTCGTTGTTCTCAAAGTGAAACGCTCCTGCAGGACGGCGGCCTGCACTCCTGCGCCGATCATTACTCACTTGTCTCAGTTATCTGGTTTCTCCCATGTACCTACTGCTGTTTGGATTGATGATAACCTGCGGGAGGAGCAACACGAGCGGCACGAGGAGGGACGTCAGTCCATGACGCCAAGACAACCTCAAAACAGTAGCAGAATCGCCTATCGCCTCCCCCTTTCGTCCGTTGGACACCGCAAACAGACGGCACATTTCTACGTTCACACACCTTCCACACTCACGTCATCAATTCCGTTAACCGAACCGTAGAGCTCAGCGAGCGTGTCCCGCCGCCCAGCCCAGGAACAGGACACCAACAGGTAGGGGCAGGAAGGGCCGCCCCCAGGCCCTCCGTCTGCAACGAGGGGGCACCAGCGAACATCCAGACAACCTTACCTTGGGATGCAGTTGGGCGGCGTCCTGTCCACTTCCCAGGTTGCGAAGAGCTTCATGGGCACGGGCTTGAAGCCCAGCCCCAGAATCGTCTGCTTCTCCGCCATCCTCGGCGACGGCGCTGGTCACCTCGGCCTCACCACAACACCTAGGTCTATCCTTGTTTAGGCGCGGTATTCCATCTTCAGGCGGTAGATTTGGGCACAAAGGCACGGCTGAAGTGC
>NC_051394.1:54169774-54175868 GCF_015228065.2 Penaeus monodon
AACAACAACAACAACAACAACAACAACAACAACAAACCCGACAATTTCAACTCCATGATGCCACACACTGCTTATTTTATTCAGACTATAGACCGAATAATGATCAACTATGGAGTCTATATAACAAAAAAGTATCCTTCAGTCTCGATTTATCAGGAAGTATGGCAAGTAGAGACTTTAGAAAATAATGAAAACTGAAAATACAACATATCTTCGTAGTATTATGAAGAAACGGCATGGGATGCTGGTATTTGGCATGATTTGGTAGCACATGATCGGGTGACAATATAAGCCCCCGGCAGCGAGTCCCGGCCTCTATGAATACTACCCGTCAAATGGGTTACAGAATTGTTTTCCATGCTTATTTTCTCAAACCTATCCCCCCAATCCCTTGCTCGTTTTTTGTCGTGGGGGGGCTTAGGAGGCGGAGACTGGGACCCAATGATGGGGAACTCCCCAACCTTGGGACTCAGCCCTCAACTCAACTAATTTTGCATGGTCTTTTTTTCCTTCCCAATTTTCTTTTCTGTCCCTTCACCAAACCCTTCTGCTATCCACCTCCTAAGGTGTGAGAGCCGTGCTGAAAGGATGAAAGGCTGACTTTGTGCCAGTCGTGAACGGCCTGAGGGAGCCATGGGCACGGTATTCCCCTGATTTAGTTACCTAGCCCTTACCCCTCAAGGGGACCCTGAGGGGTGGACTGTTTTATCCCCAACATAACCCAGGCTTACCATGGCCAGTAATGAAAACATATCCCCACTATTAGGGGCAATGAGGCTTGCCCCTTTATCAAATAGCCCCAACGATGTAAACCCACCCGATTCCCTGACCCCAGGCTCTCCTTTGACCACGGCTCCGAACACTGCAATAACTACCCCCCATCAATGCCTACTAGTACAATAGCCAACAATCAACCCTTAAGGAACATTTCCACTCTTCCAGCATGCTCAACTTCAACACCTCTATCCCCACAACCTCCAACATCAACCACCCCATCCTCCCTTTATTAATACCTTACAGCCTTATTGCCCACCTCTCCATAACACTACCTCCCTCAACACTACTCCATCTTCGTCACGCCCCCGCCCTTCTACTACCCCTATCTCTACAACAATCTTGAATACTCTCTTTAGCGCAGCCAAATGGGACCGATTTTTCGTGATCCCTCCCACAGTTCCCTACTCTGACAACACCCTACTCTTCCAACAATGTCTCCAAAAAACAAGTAGGTAAAGTCTCTTTCCGCAGCCGACCCGACTGCTCCCGTCTTGTCACAGTAACATCCGAAAACCAAGCTATAGCATTAACAAAACTAACAGACCTATATGGTAACCCCATCCTTGCAGAACCCCATCCAACCCTCAATACTTGCACCGGAACAGTTTCAATCTCCCCAGCAAATTGCCCCGTCTATGACAAAGATTGGTCAGACTGTGGAGAAGACCTACTTGCCTGTCTCACAGACTATGATGCAACATCAGTACAATGCTACTCCATTCCCCCAGAGGTCATCGAAAGAACCCACTAATAGCCAAAATTACCCTTCCGTAGACATGACCTTCCCTTTAACGTATACATAGGAGGAGAATCCCTCCCTGTTTCGTCCATACCAACCTCCTCCACGTCAGTGCCAAAATTGTTGGCGTCTAGGACACCCAGCCAAACATTGCTGTTCCACAGTCAGATGCCCACTATGTGCCCAACCTGGCCATACCCGATCTAACTGCTCTGCACAATCATGCACATGTGCCAACTGTGGCGGCCCCCATAATGTATTTTATAGGGGCTGTCCCACCTACAAGTTTGAGTCTGAGGTAGCAACTCTCAGATTCAAACTTGGACTCACTATGTGAAGCCAGACAGGAAGCACGTCGACGTGGTTTCTCTCTTACTCCTTACTCCAGTAATACTGCTCATTCTACCAATTTTCCTAAACCCACCCCCCCTACATCTAACTCCCCTTCTTCTACCTCCTACCTTCCCCAGTCAAACTCTTTTGCCATCCTAAACCCAGACACTCCAATCACCACTACAACCCCAACACCTTCCCCTCTCCCTCCTCGCACTACCCGTAACAGACAGAACAAACGTTCCATATCTTCCCCTACCACACAAACACCTCCACCTTCCTTTGCCCCTACGCTTGAGACACCAATCCTCTCTTCCCCCCCTCACAAGAAATCCTTTATCCCCCAAAACTCCCCCACCCAACTCCTCAGAAGAAACTATTGAAAATATTCAAGATTACTTAATGAAAACTGACACTCAACCTCCAAATCTTACAACTCCTGCTCCTTTCACAATGCAAGTAACTGCTGATATCCATCCTCCTCCTAACGATATCCCCCCTACACCCTATCCTCCTAACCCCTTCCAACACAGCCCATCCCCCCTGACCCCAACCCCGCCCACATTAACCCTCCCACCATCCCCTCTATCCCTTCCATTCCCTCCTGGATACACACGTGAATCCCTTATGTAACCCTCCCACCATCCCCTCTATCCCTTCCACTCCCTCCTTGATACACACGTGAATCCCTTATGTCACAAATATCCCCTTCCACAGACCCTTTGTCTCCTAATACCCCTCCTAGTAGAACACCAACTCCCACACCTCTCCCATCTCAGACCTCTTGGTCCTTATCCCACCCTCTCGCTGCTTCCCCCTCAAAATCTCCAAAACGTACTACAATCTATATCACTAAAGTATAACTATCCTTCATTGGAATATTCGCGGTTTCCGCTCCCACAGACCTGACCTTTGTCATATCCTTTCCTCTTATAACCCATCTATTGTATGCCTTCAAGAGACCTTTCTTACACATCCTCCAATACCAATCCCCAATTATCATTTTGTCTCTTCCCCACATTCCCTTTATGTCTCGTCCATACTTACCTCTGCTTTCCTCCACCTATCCTCTCTTCACCGACCTCCCAACCTATCAGAGATCCTTACAGAATCCCACACTTTCTGTTTCAACAACCTATTCTCTTTCCTCATACATATCCTCCATCTAACTCCTTACCACACCCGACTCTAACCCTTTCACTCACCAATTCCTTTGCCCAGCTTAGACAACTAATCACTAACTCAACCACCCTTCCCTAACATTAACTATAGTGCTACATGACCTTAGATGTCTAGCACATTTATCTTGCTTTTAACCATTAACCATTCTCAAACCTATTAAGATTTTTCATTGCTTAACCCTTTCCCGACGGGCAGTATTCATAGTGGCCTGGGCCTCACTGCCGGGGGCTTATATCGTCGCCCTAGCAAGCGCGACCACTCATGCCAAATACCAGCATCCCATGCCATTTCTTCGTAATACTACGAAGATGTTTTATTTTCAGTTTTCAATATTTTCTAAAGTCTCTACTTGCAAACTTCCAGATAAATCGAGACTGAAGGGTATTTTTGTTGTTATGTAGACTTCATTTTTTTTTTTTTTTTAACGGTAGGTTCATGTTTGAACCGCCGTGGTCACAGCATGATACTTAATTGTCTATAGTCTGAAGAAAATAAGCAGTGTGCGGCATCATGGAGTTGAAATTGTCAGTTTGTTGCATTTTTTTTTTCTTTTTTTTGCTTAGTAAAAATGAGAAAGTGTTAAAAACGACTTAATCACACTTTCAGTGGCAGAAAAATCTTTTGCCATGATTGTAACAAAAAATAACTCATGGCATCTCCATACATACACCATGGCATGTACATACATGCCCCCGGCAGATAGTCCCGCCATGCCATAGCATGTGCGTACATGCCACCCGTCAGGAATGGGTTAACTACTCAAACCACGCAGTCAATGCTTAAGCTATTTCAAGTATGCAGTTAACACCTGCACATTTTGGTTAATTTATCGAAAATGACAACCGAGTCTTCCCAGACAATAGTTATATCATCAGATTTGTTTTCGTGAGATAATGAATCTAATGATATTTTCAGTTGCATTCTCCAGCCGACAATCTTGATGTGATTTGATAAGTCCCGATAGCACGGGAGGGCATGAAGTAGATCAGGGAAATTGTGGGGTAAACCAGGCTGAAATAAGAAGAAAAGAGAACAGAAATGTGTAAAACAATCACAAAAAACACTTAAAATCGGACAATGAAACTCTACGGAAGTCGCCGCCATCTTTCAAACTCTACGCACCGACGCGCCAACTTTCGAAAAACTCTATGGGAACCAAACCCATGCGTCCTAACCAATAAACCAACCTAACCTTAATCCTGTGGGATTTATACACTACGATCTATATATTCCCTAGCCAGGGGGTGATGCCCCCTGGACCCCCTGTGTAAATTTATGCGCCTAGCCAGGGGGCTACGCCCCCTGGACCCCCGTGGTATTGTATACACCTAGCCAGGGGGCTATGCCCCCTGGACACCCAGGGTAAAACCACATACCTTTATATCGCGAAACACCGAACGTTTCTTCGCTTCCGGCTATGGTCACAATTGCTTGGTTTCTAATCACTTTTTTCAGCATTTGCTGCACTGGATGGGTTCAAATATCAGGCTGTGATAGAAATGAATGTCTATTTGTCCAGTATATCCACAAAAGGGCTTTAAAAATGACCCAGAATCGACGCAGCACTTGAAATTAAACATTGCTCACCAGCGTTTCTTGACGTATTGGCGTTGGTAGCCTGTCAAATCTCTTGGTGGCAAAACGCGCATGTGCACACGGTTATTGTACAGAATAGCATAAATACTTTCCCAAACACGTAAATGAGGAACAATAAAAGGAAAAGAACACATTACATACATGAATTAGAGAAAATGGACGCTGATAATGACAAAATATTCGTTCTCACGAGCGCGTAGCAATACAAGGACTACTTGGTAATGAGTTCCGCGTCACATTTGTTTTGATTCTCGCAAAGTAAACATGGAAGGGACTTAGAAAATGAAGGGGCGATCCACACTCTTGTCTGTCCTATATCTCCCTTATTTTCTATTTGCATACCTTTTGCCATAGATGAAAAGGGTCTAAGTTTTCGTCAAGGTAACCACTGCATACACTTATTTTACTGTACTCTTGGTTGACATGCATGATAAATTTTCCCACATTTCTAGAATACACCGGTGACCTGCCTCATTCTTCTCAGTGACAATGACCGATGTGTGTCATCTGTGCTATGGTGGTGTATTAGACTTCCACTCTAAATTTTATGGAAAAACAGAAGACCTTATCATTTTTTTTTTTACAGAATCATGGACTTTTATTAACTGAAAAAATTGTGAATAGTGTAGTGTGATTTGTAGACTAGATATTAAGAATATCCCGGATTCCAATCAAAGACTGTATCAGTTCCTCCTTTGCCGCAGCTAATTTGTACCCTCCGCAGTAAG
This sequence comes from Penaeus monodon, assembly GCF_015228065.2. Classification (NCBI taxonomy): domain Eukaryota; kingdom Metazoa; phylum Arthropoda; class Malacostraca; order Decapoda; family Penaeidae; genus Penaeus; species Penaeus monodon. The sequence goes on from NC_051394.1 coordinate 54,175,130, forward strand.
GTACGTTGTCATATCATATTCGTTTTTTGTTTTCTTTTTTCACTGCAGAAGAGATATAAGAGGGGTGTCCTTGGCTAAGTAAATATACTGGTAAGACAAGTAAAAAAACAGACCTGTTTCAAGCTATATCTTGCCGTGCATATCGAGGTGAAGAGAATGTTTGCCGTGGGGTGTTGGGGGGCAGACCCCCCCCCCCCCCCGTCAACCCTCCCCTCGGGTAGTGCCCGAAGGGCACGCCCAGTCACGGCAACTTGGATTGTAGAGTAAATTTTGTGTCATTTTGTGTGCTTCTTGCTCTTTCCTAATTTTTATGGCGGGTATAATCGATTACTCATATTTTTTCATCATAAATATGAAATTTAGCTCCGAAAAGTCGCATTCTATGATCTTTGTAAATATAAAGTTTGGTTCGAATTTCCGAAAAATCACATTCTTTGATCTTCGTAAATATGAAGTTTGGCTCGCATTTCCGAAAAGTCGCATTCTATGATCTTCGTAAATATGAAGTTTGGCTCGCATTTCCAAAAAGTCGCATTCTATGATCTTTGTAAATATGGAATTTGGCTCGCATTTCTGAAAATCGCATTTCTTTGCATTCATAATTTCCTTTGGTCATTTACTGACACTGAAATCAAACTGAGGCCACTCTATACACCCCCCTAACCCCCGGTTCCCCACGTGTCCCCCAAGATTGTAGGCTGAAGTTGGGGTTTCTTGCGATGCGTCATGTCGTACAATC
>NC_051394.1:54175968-54189339 GCF_015228065.2 Penaeus monodon
TCCTAGGGGGGGGGGGGGGTCCAAATTGCGGGGGGAGGAGTCTGCGGGGGAGGAGTACTGGCGGGGAGGGTACTGGCGGGGGAGGAGTACTGCGGGGGAGGAGTACGCGGGGGAGAGTATGCGGGGGGGTCGGGGGGAGGATATGGCGGGGGGAGGAGTCCTAGCGGGGGGGAGGAGTCCTAGCGGGGGGAGGAGTCCTAGCGGGGGGGAGGAGTCCTAGCGGGGGGGGGGGTCCTAGCGGGAGGAGGAGTCCTAGCGGGGGGGGGGTCCTAGCGGGGGGAGGAGTCCTAGTGGGGGGGGGAAAGTCCTGGCGGGGGGAGGAGTCCTGGCGGGGGGGAGGAGTCCTAGCGGGGGGGAGGAGTCCTAGCGGGGGGGAGGAGTCCTAGCGGGGGGAGGAGTCCTGGCGGGGGGAGGAGTCCTGGCGGGGGGGAGGAGTCCTGGCGGGGGGAGGAGTCCTAGCGGGGGGAGGAGTCCTAGCGGGGGGGGGAGTCCTAGCGGGGGGAGGAGTCCTAGCGGGGGGAGGAGTCCTGGCGGGGGGAGGAGTCCTGGCGGGGGGAGGAGTCCTACGGGGGTGGTGGTCCTAGCAGGGGGAAGGAGTCCTAGCGGGGGGAGGAGTCCTAGCGGGGGAGGAGTCCTGGCGGGGGGGGGGAGTCCTACGGGGGTGGTGGTCCTAGCAGGGGGAAGGAGTCCTAGCGGGGGGGGATCCTAGCGGGGGGAGGAGTCCTAGCGGGGGGGAGGAGTCCTGGCGGGGGGAGGAGTCCTGGCGGGGGGAGGAGTCCTAGAGGGGGAGGTCCTAGCGGGGGGGGGAGTCCTGGCGGAGGAAACAGCGTCCTGCAGGGCCGCGAGGGCGCTGGGCGTACCTGGAGGGAGAAGGTGAGCTGCAGCTCGACGTCGATGGTGCCGCTGGGCGGGAGCGGGATCTCGTTGGAGCGCAGAGTCCGCTTCGACGACTGCATCTTCACCGCCAGCGTCACGGAGGTCAGGTCGCCGCCCAGGGGCAGCGTCACCTGCAGCCGCGTCACCGTCACGTGGCACAGCCTGCAACAAAACAGCACAAATTAGTCAGGGCGAAAACGCGGGAAAATCGAACACCTTAAAACCTAACGCCCTGAGCCTCTTCCCTTCGGCCAAGGCGCCTCGGCAGTACCTGGTGACGCAGGGGGTGTGGTGGAGGCGGCGCGGGTGCGCGCGCCCGCTGATGACGAGGCGCGTGGGGCGGCGCGGCGCCGCCTGGCTCCTGCCCCAGGCGGGCAGCGACGCGGCCGAGGGGCTGCTACTGAGCGAGGGCGCGGCCGCCCCTGGCCCACGCCCGCACGCGGGTTCGAGGGGCGAGGGCGGCTCGGGGGAGGAGGAGCAGTGCGAGGGAACGGGGCTGGCGGGCGGCGCCAGCGTGTGCAGGCCTGGGTACGCGCCGCCCGTGTCCTCCGAGCCTGCGAAGGAGCGCGGGCGCCGCCCCAGCCACGCGCCCAGCTGGCGGGCGGGGCTGGAGGACGACACGCGCCACACGGCGCCCAGCGACCGCCGCGGGCTGCGGTCAGAGCGCGGCGCGGGCGGGTCGGGCCGCGTCGGGCTGCGCGCGCCCACCATCAGCACAGAGATGCTGGCGCGCTTGCGGAGGTGGTCGTTGCGCGGGCGACTGCGGTGGGCGCCATCGTCGGGCCGCAAGCGCTCGGGCGGCGAGTGCGTGGGCACGGGCGGCGTGGCCGGCGTGACGGACCACGAGCACGAGCGCGGGACGCCGCCGGCCATCGTGCGTCTGCTCAGATCAGCTCCTGCGGCGAGGGCGCGCACCATGGCGCCCGGCGAGCCAGGACCGCATGCTCTGCGCCCGTCGAGGCACCTCAGCCCGCGAGCTCGGGGCGGGGGGCGTGGCGGGCGGGGGGGCGCCCCGGCATGGCGAGAGGGCCGCCCGCGCGCGCCCCGGGCGAAGCGACGGAATCCCCGAAAGGCCTGTCGAAGCCGCCCTCGAGGCGCTCGAGCCAAACTTGTCCCGAGTCCTTCGGAAATTATCCTTCTTCCGCCTTCGCCGCGACACCCTTCCGGCGGCGCTCAAGGAACTTCCATCGCTATGCTCCTGCCTACGATAATTAGCACACCTTTGTAAAATGAAAAAATGAAAGAATAAGTACAAGTTTCAATAGACTGGACATTCTATTAAGCACAGGTAGTTCGTGAACAGCGTAAACACGTGGACACAGCCATACATAAAAACGCCCTCGACCTCCCCTCGGCAACACGGGCGCCCTACAGCTTGGTTCAACGCCCCGCCTCCTCAAGCACGAGGCCGGCGGCGGGGTTCTCCGCCCCCTCTCTATTTTTCCATTTTACACTTCGCTGCACTCCATTCTCAAGCCGCGCTTTCGTATTTTCTGCCTTCGTTTCTGTGGCTGCATTCCCTCATATCCAGCATTAACCCCATTCAACTTGAAATCCGCTCCCTGAATCTCTTCCCTTTTTCTGAAAATGACTCACTCGAAACCTCAGGTCCGGCAGTTCGCTCAGCCACCGTTGAGCGAAACCTCCCAAGACACTGCGACGGACCCGCGGTTCGCTGGGAAACGAGCGACGGAGAACAAGGCAAAGGAGCTGAGCTAACAGCTAGCTACGAGTGAGAGCATTTGGAAGAATGTGCCAGACAGGTGCCTCCAGTCAGACAAATGCGGCATTGAGGATTCCAGTCCATGAAAAAGGGCGTCCGGATGTATAACAGACCATCGAGGCGGCGGCGCGGCAAGGGCAAGGGAGGATCTCCTTGCATCATGTTTTCGGTTTCATTTTCGTTTATGCGCTGCCACTCAGCGCCGCGCCAAGCATATATGTGTACCACCCCACACCACACACCACACACACACACACACACACACACAACACACACACGCACACACCACACACGCACACACGCACACCACACACACACACACACCACACAACACACACACACCACACACACAGAACCACACACAAAACACACAACAATCACAAAACACCAACATAACATTTCAATACATAGCAATACACACACACACACACCACACACATCACATTCCAACACACACACACAACTTAACACAAACACTCAACAACACACACACACAACACACATCGTCCTCGGCGACGCCGTGCGCAAGACGTACACCGCACGTGCTAGCACGTACACACACATCACAAAACACAGCTTCACACACAACAACACACACATCCACCCACAACACACACCATCACACAAACACCACACACAAAACACACACACACACACACACCACACACACACAAACACACACACACACACACACACAGACACAGACACAGACACAGACACAGACACAGACACAGACACAGACACACAGACACACACACACACACACACACACACACACACACACACACACACACCGGCACTCTCCGTGGAAAGGAACTGGGGGCCCTACCACGTAGTCACTCCAAGAGCACCACAACATGAAAACTACAATTAAGTATCATGCTGTGACCACGGCGGCTCAGACATGAACCTACCGTTAAAAAACAACAATCAAAATAATCCCACTATTTATCATTTTTAATATTAGCTATAGCAAGTATCATCATACTGATCACACTCGTCATGAATTCTGTCATTTCACATCACCAGCACACTAACTTTTAAAGTATAACTCTCATATTTACAACTGCAATAATCATAATGTTGTAGATCCGCCCACATGTATTTTAAAGCATAGCACAAATTCCAAAAAGTGAGGTTTGTTGTAAAAAAAAAAATCCCCTTCTCCGCCATGAACTGTTGCTTTTCCAGTCAGATATAATGTCTGCATTAAGGAAAAGCCTCAGAATCCCATTCCTTTCGGCCCCGAGTCTTCTCTATTCCGGCGGAAGAGTTTCCCTGAAGCCATTTTGCATTTCTAATTGCACTCCCGTAAGTGAAGGTGGAAGAGGAGGAGGAGGAGGAAGAATGAGAATTGCAGGGAGACTTATAGAGAGAGAACAAAGAAGAAGGAGAAAGAGAGAGAAAGAGAGAAAGAGAGAGAGAGAGAGAGAGAGAGAGAGAGAGAGAGAGAGAGAGAGAGAGAGGAGAGAGAGAGAGAGAGAGAGGAGAAAGAGAGAGAGAGAGAGAGAAAGAGAGAGAGAGAGAGAGAGAGAGAGAGAGAGAGAGAGAGAGAGAGAGAGAGAGAGAGAGAGAGAGAGAGAGAGAGAGAGAGAGAGAGGCCTTGTCGCGTCCAACTGACACGCCACTGAAATATTTCCCAGCGAAGCTTTGCCTCAACTAGAAAATTCAATCGCCGCCAAGAAATAAAACAAATCGTGCAAAAGCATCACAAATGTTCCAAAGCGACCGACTTATTTGAGCTGAATAAATCATCGCAAGAGTACCCGGCGGCCGCCACTTCATTTCCTTCGCTCGGCCGGAGACGCGGATCGTGCAGCTAATGAAAGCTTTCTGAGGATCGTTTAGCTTTCTGAGGATCGTTTAGACGTCATACTCACGCTTACAATTAGCCTTCTTCTTAATTTTAAGAAGCTCATTAAAACTGACAAAAGGGATAAAAAAATAATATCTAGAAAACACTAAGAGACCGCAAACTTTTAAAAATGTTATGAAATACTATTTACACACTAATATATAACGAGACTAATATATAACGAGAAAAAGGCTGTTTCTAAACACGCAAGTCTAGCACAGGATTCTAAAGAAAATTAATTATCTTTAGGCAGCAGACCTAATCCTATGAAAGTTCCCGTCTGAGAAAAAAAATCCTATTATTTCTTCCTAGATCGTCTGATTTCATGAACTGATCCTTGATATGCAACATTTTATCACAACCTCTCAGTAACATAATCCCGCTTACAAACGCATTAACCTATAAAACGATGATGATGATGGTGATGGTGATGGTGATGGTGATGGTGATGGTGATGGTGATGGTGATGATGATGGTGATGATGGTGATGATGGTGACGACGACGTCCATAACAATAACGATAACAGTAAGAATAACAACAATGATAATAGTAATGACAACAACAAAATGCACTACCAACAACGCAGAATTAACCGAACACCCCAGGGCGCTCCTTTCCACAAGCACCCTGGCTGAAAAGGGTGACACGCTCTTGCCGTCATATAAAAGGCAATTATCTCCGTAAAAAAAGAAACAGAAAAAAACGCGTTTCAATTTTCCAAAGGCGCAACTGCCTGCAAGAAAGGCCCCGAAGCAGCCATCCATCGCCAGCTGTATCTCTCGCCGCCAAAACATTTCTACTTCGCCAGCCTCCTCCTGGGCCGCGAGGGCGTGAGAGAGGGGAGAGAGGGAAGAGGAGGAGAGTGAGAGCGTGAGAGCAAGAGTAAGAGTAACAGTGGGAGTGAGTGAGTGAGTGAGTGAGTGAGAGTGAGAGGAGAGAGAGAGAGAGAGAGAGAGAGAGAAGAGAGAGAGGAGAGAGAGAGAGGGAGGGAGGGAGGGAGGGAGGGAGGGAGGGAGGAGAGAGAGAGAGAGAGAGAGAGAGAGAGAGAGAGAGAGAGAGAGAGAGAGAGAGAGAGAGAGAGAGAGAGAGAGGAGAAATAAGAGAAAAGATGGAGGACAAAAAGAAAGAGCAGCAGAGAGAGAATAATGGGCGAGAGAAAGGAATGAAAGGACACAGAGAGGGAAAGAATTCCGAAGGTATGCCTAATCTACATCCGGGTCCATCAATCTCACTCCGCCGTTATATGCAAATGAGCTTCTCCTTTCACCAAATGAAAGTGAATAATGCAGTGTGCCACGAGGAAAGGGACAGCCACGTGCTCCGCAGTCACACTCGGTTGTTAAGTCTCATTTTCAACTCCTAAACAACAACAACAACAACAACAAGAGAACGCGCCGGGCCCAGCGCCAACCCCGGCTCTCACTTGCGCGTCCTTCCCTCCTTCCTTCGTCGCGGTTCAAACAATCAGCGCGATTTCACTTCTTCCTCGGTCGCCTTTGCTCCCTCGCGATCCACCCATTAGCATGCCTCCCATTTCGCCGCCGTTGTTCGCAAAGCTCTTCTCATTAGAATCATAATGACCCAACTCGCAGCTGACCACGACCGGGTCGATTTCTCCCTTCGCCTAACCCTTCCGCTGTCTTTCCTCTTTCCCTTTTCATTCTCTCCCTTCCTTCAATTTCCCGCTTGCTTTCTCCCTTTCTCCCCGTCATTCCTACGTCCAATTCGCTCGTCCTTCGTTTGTCGCGATTCCCTCTTGCGCTACTTCGCCCTCTTTTTTTTCCTATTCATTCAACATTTCTCCATTTTTTTTTTTATTCCTGCAACTTCTCTCCATTTCAATTGTGACTTTCGCCTCACCTTTCTTCCCTTTTTGCATTCACCAATCCTCCGCCTTCTTATTCATCAGTCACTCAATTACAGAAATGCAAAATTCACCGGGAATTTCCAGCTGCTCGAAACTTTCCGCGGGAAATATGACAATCTAAAAGGCGTCTCGAGAATTTTAGAGGGACTTCCAGAATGTTGGGAATCTCTCAAATGCTTTCTGTTCAACTTCAGCTGAACAGACCTCACAGGAGTTATGGATGGAATGGAAATAAATAAATAAAAAATATACGATTAATTAATTAATTATATAAATCAATAAATTAATCAATAAATAAATATATATGTATATATATATATATATATATATATATATATATATATATATATATATATATTTTATATATATATATATATATATATATATATATATATATATATAAGACAAAAATCGGGGAGAAATGTGACTTCACTCTCTATTTTCTTTCCTCCCCTTGAGAAAATGGAATCCAGTCTCCTTTCGCCTTGTGCGAATTGGCTAATTGTTCAGATGTTGATAAACGCAATAAAATTCCTCTTCCTCCTCCTCTTCCTCTTCTTTCTCTTTCTCTTTCTCTTTCTCTTTCTCTTTCTCTTTCTCTTTCTCTTTCTCTTTCTCTTTCTCTTTCTCTTTCTCTTTCTCTTCCTCTTCCTCTTCTTCTTCTTCTTCTTCTTCTTCTTCTTCTTCTTCTTCTTCTTCTTCTTCTTCTTCTTCTTCTTCTTCCTCTTCCTCTTCCTCTTCCTCCCTTCCCCTTCCCCTTCCCCTCCCCTTCCCCTCCCCTTCCTCTTCCTCCTCCTCCTCCTCCTCCTCTGCTTTTTTAATCTACGCTTACACTCCCCGAGCCGGCCTCCCACGCGCCTTCTCCCCGCGGTGTCATCGCCAGACTGCTCTGAGAGGAATCAGTCAATGGCAAGGAGCCAACCGCCCGAAGATGCTCACTGAAGACGTGTGGAGGCGAGTGAGGTGAGATGAGAGGGGGGCGGGGGAGAGGAGAGGGTGAGGAGGGTGTGGGAAGGGGGGAGAGGAAAGGAGAGGGTGCGGGGGAAGGGCACGAGGGAGAGACCGAGGGGGGAGACCGGCGAGAAACAGTAGCCAAGGGCGCGATCCTCACAGCGCCGAGACTGGGCGGCCGCCCCTCCCGAGCGAATTCCAGGAAGGCGATAATAGCGGGCGCGGGCGGACTCCGGCCAGGGAAGCGCCCTCATTAGAGCAGCGCCCACTAATTGCGAGGTATCCCGCCGCCCTCTCTGCGTTGCCAGGCTCGTCACGTCCCTCGGCACGGGGCTCCTTCGCCGCCCCTTCCTTACCTCTCTTTCGCTTTCTCCTTGCTCCCTCTATCTTTCTTTTCTGCTTAATCCGTCTTCACTTTCCTCCTTCCCCCCTGCTCTTTCTTTTCCTCTCTGCTTGCCCCCCTCTCGCCAGCACGACCCCTCCGTCCGTCCGTCTATCAGTCAATCAGTCAGTAAGTCAACCAGTCAGTCAGTCAGTCAGTCAGTCAGTCAGTCAGTCAGCCTCCCCCCCCCTTATCTCTTTTCTCTCTTCACATTACATGTCACTGTCGTCGCGATCCCTCACTCTCCGTCGACCTCGACGCCACAGAAATCCGCTCGATTTTCCTCTTTATTTCCCGTTCATTCACTCCAATGGCCGACGCTCCTCCGTCAGATGGCTCATTTCCCATTAAGCGATCGCCTTCCCCATTTGCCCACCCTCCCCCATTAGCCCACTCTCTCCCCCATCCGCCTTCCCCTCCCCTCCCTTCCCCTCCCCTCCCTTCCCTTATCCTTCCCTTCCCTTCCCTTCCCTTCCCTTCCCCTTCCCCTTCCTTTCCCCTTCCCCTCCCCTCCCCTCCCCTCCCCTCCCCTCCCCTCCTCTCCTCTCCCATCCCCTCCCTCCCCTTCCCCGCCGACACTTCAGGTCGTACTGAATGCTCTCAGCGGATGCACCAGAAGTCCTACAAAGGACGTAACCTCAGCACCGAAGGGCCTGGGATATGGGGCGGATTTTAGGTATGATGGAGATGGTGACCGGTATGGCTGCGGCGGCTGTGGGTCAGGAGGGAATCGACATGACTACCCGGATTTTATTTCCAAAGAACAAGAGGGAACCTAAAATTTCTTGGTCAATAGCCGAACGCATCCTGGTCTCAGGCCAACTTTTTCCATCCATAGACCAAGTCCCCCTGCCCTAACATGTCAGGCATCCAATAATGGCCCTTACAAAAACACCACATTAACCACCATGTGTTCCACTGGCGCCGCCCCCTCCCCACCCCCTCCGAGGCGTCCCTTCCCTCTCGCGACCTCCCACTATTAGAAGCTCGTCATCACATGCAGTAATGGCTTCGGCTCCGGCATTACATTAGCGTGCACGAGACCGCGCCCATACACCCCTACCTCCATGATCCTCGTCGCACTTTTACTCTGTTTCCAAGGCAAGGGGGGAAGGCTAGTGAAAAGTGGGTAGTTGCCCCTAGAGTTATGTACCTGAGTTTCATTCATTCATTCATTCATTCATTCATTCATTCATTCATTCGTTTGAGTCTGAAAAAATCAGGCATTCTCACACATCATTTTCCTCTATCTCTCCGTTTATCTGTCGGATGAAGGATGAAACTTCCACACTTATCTGACCTGTGGCCTTCTCCATGCATCTTCTGACCTGTGGCATCCTTCCACTGCTGCCTCAAATGGAGTGATTAAAGCTGTTATGCTCGTTTCTTTCCATTACCCTCATGCAGTTCTACTCGCCATGTATTCCCTTGAGATTTATTTTCAATGCCTTCATAATCGCAGGCCCGCATTGTTCAAACTGATTATAATCATGCGTGGCAGGAAAACTTGGGTTACTGATACCTATTGTGTGTATGGTGGCTTTCTATCAGTGCATCAAACGATAGTGTTTTATTACTCATATTCATCTGCACAAAGATAAATACATATATGCATACTCATACTTATCACATATGTATTGAGAAAGTGAGTGAGTGAGTGAGTGAGTGAGTGAGTGAGTGAGTGAGTGAGTGAGTGAGTGAGTGAGTGAATGAATGAGTGAGTGAGTGAGTGAGTGAGTGAGTGAGTGAGTGAGTGAGTGAGTGAGTGAGTGAGTGAGTAGTGAGTGAGTGAGTGAGTGAGTGAGTGAGTGAGTGAGTGAGTGAGTGAGTGAGTGAGTGAGTGAGTGAGCGTGCGAGCGACGAGCGAGCGTGTGAGTGTGAGTGTGTGTGTGTGTGTCCAATGTTCCCCCTATATGTCTTTGTCATAGGTACAGCCCCTCCCCCCAAAATGCTTACATCACTTAGCCACGCCCACACAATACACCAAACGACTAACCACACCCAAACCACTCCTACTCGCTGGCCACGCCCACATCACTCTCTCTACACCGCCTCCTCCAGGTCCCCCTCTGTCTGCCTGTTGGTGTGCCTCTCCCCATCCGCCCACAAAGAGAAATATAACACACTCGCCACACAAATATATCATTAGAACATAACTAAAAAACTTTCCTGGCACAAGAGACTACCAACCCTTGTGACTAACGGCGGAATCCATAAAGTTTTTTTGTGATCGGAACATCAGCTGTTCCGGAACAAATCGTACTTTTAGAAACAAATTCAAACTCGTTCAGTTTGGAGTTCTGTGCTTATTCTAGAGCAACGATGCACGCCACACGGTAGAAATAGGGGGGGGGGGGATGCGTGCACAATGTCCGGCTGGTTTACTGTGCACGAATCCATTAGCATTCAGGGACGCGGGCAGTTGCACGCCCACGTGGTTGACACAACGCCCTCTACTACACAGAAGATTTTTTTTACAAAGGTAAGTACTCCAAAGAAATATTTAAAAATACAAAAATGTTCACACACATTTCCTGGTCATCACGTTGTGGAGATTACATCTCCGACTATGTATATTATACAGGCACCGGGTGAGGGGAGTGAGGGGAGGGGAGGGGAGGGAAGGGAGGGAAGGGAAGGGGAGGGGAAGGAGAGGGAGGAGGGAGGGGAGGGGAGGGGAGGGAAGGGAAGGGAAGGGAAGGGAAGGGAAGGGAAGGGAGGGAGAGGAGAGGGAAGAAGGAAGGGGAGGGAGGAGAGGGAAGAAGGAAGGGGAGGGAGGGAGAGGGAAGAAGGAAGGGGAGGGAAGGAGAGGGAAGAAGGAAGGGGAGGAAGAAAGAAAAGGGAGTGGGAAGGGAAGTGTCGGTAAGGGGAGAGAGGAGGAGGGGAGGAGCAGGGGAGAGAGAGGGGTGTCACGGCTCTCCAGTCACGTCCCGGTTGGCTCGAACTCCGATTTTTTTTTTAAAGCCTCGATTCATATTGCTAGGATGTCGAAAAAATAGTGCACCGCTCTGCAGCCACTCCAACATGTTTCGTTTATTTGCTTTACGAATTCTCTCTATGGCCACGGCTCTCCGAACATCTCAAACGACGAATACGACTGCATATTTGAGCGAAAATACATCGAATCAAGCAACTGCATAAATCAAGCTAAGATCTCAAGAAAAAAACATTTGCAATATGCAACACGCGCCATCAGCGTCCGCCCGCCCCGTTCGAGCCGCAAAGCCCCGTGCAATGACAGCCTCGAATTCCCGCGCAACAGCCCCATCAGGCGGAGCGGAGGCCGGATCCCTTCCGCGGCGCGACCCATTGTTCCCCATGTAAATTGGCCCCGACGAACCATTTACAAAAGTGACGTTCCTTCGCCAGACATCCGTCCTACGACCCCCACCCCCATCCACCCCCCTGTTCCCTATAAATAACCCGCAGCCACCGCCGCGTCGCCGCCAGGAAACGCCTCCTGTTGCCTCACTTCCCTAGGACGAAGCCGCGGATCTCCGACAGATCGCTTGACCGAACGCCGCGGCTCACAAATGCCTCCCCGGATGAGCCTCCAAAGTGGAGTCGAATCGGCAACGCGGCCCATCTCGCCGTCTTTCAGCGGCCGATCACAGGCACGAGTCCCTCTCTGACTGTTCCTTTCTCCCCGGAGACGCAGTAACAGGGCAAAGAATAATGCCCAGGCCTTCGAGCTGCTGCAGCCACGACCTGATCTTGACTTAGAATATTCAGGCCGCGACTGCTCGTGTGACGGCTGCGGCGCCTCGCGTGCACGATGCAACACAGAAGTCATGGCTAATGAAGACAATTCACCATTCATTCACACAAGAAAATAAAACTTAAGCAGTAAATAACACGTTAACGTGTAAAACAATTCCATAATCTGCCAAGCATGTTATGGGGGCGAGCGCTTTCCCAGCCGACAAAAGTTACATCGCGAAGGTAAAAGCAAGCTAATCCCCTTCACGGCCTGACCCGAAACACTGACTCGGCGTGCCTCTGGTCGGGTCGACATTCTGAGCCTGCGCGACCTGCCACCTGCGGAGGTAGGCCGGAGAATGCCGCCCCTGCCGTCCCCGAAGGACGAAGGAGAGTGAAAATAACTGAGATTTCGGTGACGGGGCCCTTGGAGACCCGCCCGGGCGACGGCGGGGAGGAGAGGAAGGACAAAGAAAAGAAAGGTCGGAGCGTAACAAGCAGAAGTAGTAGCATATATAAAGATCACGAATGAAATGAAATCATAATAGATAAGGAACATAACAAGGAAATATAAAAATCGAAAGGCTGAGAGAAAAGATTCAAGGCAAAAAAGAGCTTAATGACGCATCGAGCTCAGTGGCGCACTGAGGGCGTGTTTGTTCACAGACCTTGATGCAAATATTGACGACCGAACTGAAAATACTGAACTTGTCCATCACCGAACATGCGAGACTATTCCGGTCGCGGGTTGAGGTTATACTGTGCAGCGATGGCTTGAAACATTTGCAATAAGAAAAACACAAAATCCATTACTCTGTTTGCTTTGCATTATTGAACAAACGAACAAGAAAAGGCAGCAGCCAGCTGCAGGGGTCGTCGTGTGACCCAGGCAATGCAGCAACGCCATGACAGGGAACTATGTAATGAAGGTAATGGGCGCCCCCTTCCCTGGCACAGCGCGGCCACGGGCATCGGCCACCTCTTTGTTCCGCCCAGAGTTTGACTACATTGACACGCGCGACAAGTCCCTAAGTTTTGTAAGAAATATCAAAGTCTGCAAAACTGTACACAAAAATGTCGTTTACATCTTCCTACCAAACTTCGCACCTCCTTTTCTTTGTTGGTTACGATCTTTAGCTGTATTTAAAAAAAAGAAATGTTTGTAGATCTCCTAGGTAGGATTTCACTGCGTGTCCTAAGGTTGGGTAGACCCTCTCGCTCTCCCCTTGCCCCCCCCCCCCCGTCCCTGTCCCGCTCCTGCCTCCACCTCGCCCTTCCTGCTTCCCCTCGACCACCCCTCCTCCCTGCCTCCCCCCGACCACCCCTTCTCCCTGCCTTCCTGCCTCCGGCACCCCCTCTCCCCACCTCCTCCCCTCGCCCCACTCTTTCGCCCCAAAGGCAGAGTTAAGCCGCTTTCTACTCGAGTGTGGGAGAGTCTGGGCGGACTGACGGTGGAGGGGAAACGACGAGGAAAAAATGTAAAGAAAAAATGAAAATGAAAATTAACTTGGGTGTTGTGAATAAATGAAAGAGAAACATGAAACGAGCAATGGTAAATGAAGGTAAAAAAATAGTAACTGAAGGTGAAAAAGTAGTAAATGAAGGTGAAAAAATAGACAAAAACAAGTTAGCGAGCGAAACAACGAAGGGAAATTAACAGCAGTAAACGAAGAGATAATTTCAGGATATGAAACAACTACTAATGAAATGGCGAAGGAAAACGAGCAAAAACAAGGAAGAGAAGGACAGAAGCATAGGCAGAGGGAAACGGGCCCAGAGCAAAATCCGTAACTGGAGTCGACACGTGTTATGAGGTGCCAGCAAGCGTGGGGAGGGAAGGGGGAGCGACCGGTTGGGGGGAGGGGGGCAGCGTGAGGCGAGCGGAGGTGTTTTTTGATAAGAGAGCCGTGCACATTGCGAACGACAAAAACAAAATATGCCGTTGAAGGGATGAAGCGGAGCTGAGAAGCCCCGGCATCTCTCGCGCCGGGGCCCCCCCTTTCCTGGGGGGGGGCCG
>NC_051394.1:54189439-54191939 GCF_015228065.2 Penaeus monodon
GGGGGTGGTACCTTTTAGGAATCATTCTCTCTATTTTCCGGCTTGGACCAGCCTGACTTGGGCTGGCTTGGCCACCCAGTGGCTAGGTAGACATTCGAGGTGAAGTTCCTTGTCCAATGGACCAACGCGCCGGCCGGAGACTCGAACCCTCGAACTCAGATTGCCGTCGTGACAGTCTTGAGTCCGATGCTCTAACCACTCGGCCACCGCGGCCTATATATCCTATCTACCTACCTATATATCCATCTACCTAGCTATATATCTATCTACCTAGCTATCTACATATATACCTATCTATCTATATATATACCTATTCCTATCCTACATATCACCACACTTTTTACATACATATTTATCTCACTTTAAGTGTGCGCGCGCGTGTGAGCGTGAGTATGAGTGTGTGTGTATGTGTATGTGTATGTGTATGTGTATGTGTATGTGTATGTGTATGTGTATGTGTATGTGTATGTGTGTGTGTGTGTTTTGTGTGTGTGGTGTGTGTGTGTGTTGTGTGTTGTGCGTGCGTGTGCGTGTCTGTGCGCGTGTGCGTGTCTGTGCGCGCGTGTGCGTGTCTGTGCGCGCGTGTGCGTGTGCGCGAGAGCCCGGTGACCATGACCCCTCCATAAGCCTGCCTCATCAGCCGTTCCCGAACCGAGGTCGAGGGAGGAAGTTATTCTTGCTGACGTCATCTGGGTCATGTCAGGCGTCCGGGTGTCACGCCAGCGGCCCATGATCGCGTGCGCCCCCCCCCCTCCCGCTCTCCCTCTCCAAATGCCACTCGAGTTTCTGGCGCCGCGGACGGCATGCGAGGTCGGCCGCCGCTTCCATATTCAAGCACCGCGTCACGTGCTTGAACTTCACACGAGCTCGGGCTGGCTGTCGGCGGCTATTAGCCACGCGGACGCGATGTGATGTCACAGACAAGAAAGAAACGTCAAACAAGCGAAGAAAAAGACACGACGTCAAAGATAAGGGGAAAAAAATATAACTTAAACAAGCAAAAGCAAAAGGCATACGGTATATGACGTCGCAAACGAGACAGCAAATGACGAGTGAAACTGCGAGGCAACATCTTGATCGCCGGCGGCGGCCACCCCGGAATAAAAAGGATGCCATTACTTCCGCAAGGCAGGCCTGAACTTCATATAATCTTCATGGAAATTCCTGAGAAACTCGTTTGGGAACTTTGCTCTAAGTTTACATAATGTATACATGTGGACAAAATATGAAATTCGCGAAACCTATTTTCACTTGATTTCTTAAATTCCCTTATAGCAAATATTACTGATATATGCCACTTAGATAAATGAAGAGATAAATATATTATATAAACATACAAACATACGTACATAAATACATACATAAATACATGCGCCCGCGCACACATATACACATACGCGCGCACACACACAAACACAAACACACACACACACACACACACACACACACACAAATATATATATATATATATATATATATATATATATATATATATATATAGATAGATAGATAGATAGATAGATAGATAGATAGATAGATAGATAGATAGATAGATAGATAGATAGATAGATAGAGAGAGAGAGAGAGAGAGAGCGAAAAAGCGAGTGCATCTGAACATTCACCCGGTTCGAAATACGAAGTTTCCCCTCGACTTCCCTCGTCAGCCAACTGCCACTCGGCGAACCGCCAGAGGCCTGCCCTCGCCCGCGCCCCGGCCGGCCAGTCCAACCGCCCGCGCCCAGTCAAGGCAACTCGATTATCGCCCAGCGGGTCAGTCCGGCGCCATCAACTAACCCAATCGGCCCGGGATCTGAGCAAACAGCGAGCCACGTTTTCCTGCTCAGCTTCCGATGCATCTAATCGCCTTCGCTCCGGATAAGGAAAAAGTGCTTTACCGGCGGCCGTGCAAGCACTGCATCCGCCCGCCCTTCCTCGACCCTCTCGGCTGAGCAAACGCATTCACACATCCCCGATGAAGGTAAATTAACGGACTTTATTTGCTTTCGAGTGTTAATTATAATTTACGATCTTACTCCGTCAACACTAACTGGGTGCGTTTTGACCGATTGATCTACTCCCTCGGTGATTATTTTTTTTCATTTAGGATCCGGAGAACAAGGCACGAGGGACAAGGCTGGGAAGGGAGAACATGCCGCAGAAAGCTGGCATCAGAATCGGCGAATAAAAGGAGGCCGAGGAGACCACGCCACGAGGAAGAAAGGTGGGAGAGGAGAGGAGTCCTGGCGGGGGGAGGAGTCCTAGCGGGGGGAGGAGTCCTGGCGGGGGGAGGAGTCCTAGAGGGGGAGGTCCTAGCGGGGGGGGGGGGAGAGTCCTGGCGGAGGAAACAGCGTCCTGCAGGGCCGCGAGGGCGCTGGGCGTACCTGGAGGGAGAAGGTGAGCTGCAGCTCGACGTCGATGGTGCCGCTGGGCGGGAGCGGGATCTCGTTGGAGCGCAGAGTCCGCTTCGACGACTGCATCTTCACCGCCAGCGTCACGGAGG
>NC_051394.1:54195508-54203621 GCF_015228065.2 Penaeus monodon
GTTCTAAGAACACGCCAGCACGCCGCAAAGAGGTATGAGAGCGGCAAAAGCCTCGGAGCCGACGAGAGGAGGCAGCGGTCATGGCTAGGGAGCCTCGCCCCGCCCACAAAAGGCGCAGGAGAGGACGTCCAGGGCGGGTCAGCATCGTACGAGAGATGCTGCATCTTGGCGCAGCATAATTGGCCATGAGCGATGGGAGCGCCGGGAGATGACACAAGCCTAATGACCCGGGAGGCCACTTACAATAATGGTCTGCTTCTTGCTCTTCTGCTTCTCTCTTCCTTTTCTCGCCTTCTCGCTGCTCCTTTAACAGCCGCTTCCAATGTGTCGCGAAGATACCAAAGACCTCTTGCAGTGTTCCAGTCAGCGACCTCCGGAGAGATTCTTTTCATTCGCCGCCGCAATGCATGCAGTTTAGAGGCGGGGACACTGGGTGCGAACTGCACTCAGGGGCACAACTGGCTGCTCGGAGGCCGCCTTTGATCAATCTCCGAGTCTGGACTTCAATTAGCCTCGGCTGCCACCCCTCACTCCCTTTCTCGCCTCTCCTCCCTCGCCTTCCACCTCTCCCCTCTCGCCTCCAACGTCTCGCCTCTCGGACGGAGAGCGTAATGGCGTCCCGATTACCTGTCTGGCGTAACCGTCACCATAGTTACATGGCTGATGCTCCTCTTGCTGGCAATTTGGTGCACACAAGAAGACCCTAATGGACATGAGCCTCCGCTGCAGGCGAAAATGCAATGGCAAACAGGTGGGAGAAGGGAAGAGGATTAATAAAAGTAAGAGGTCAAAAAGTTGCAGCAAAGGGGCAAGAGAGAAAAGGATCAGAAAAAAAAACAGGGAGAACACCAACTCCTTTCTTGCGCAGCCGTTGGAGATCCGGCATGAAAACACCGATAAAACAAATCTACAAATAAATGCAACATAGACGCACGGTCATACTTCACGCAGAAATGGGTGAAAAGACGAAGACATCGGCCAGCGGCGAATGGAGGAATGAACCCGCGTTAATCCTTACACAATGACGCGAGGTCACTTGAGGATCTCTGGCCCTGCTCCGCCCCCCGCGCCGTTTCTATTCCCTCCGTGCCCCCTTTCTCTCTTTCCTTTATTTACGCTTCCCCTTTTGCTATTCTTGCACTTCTCGTTTCACCTCTCGCCACCATTTCCCTTTCCTTTAACCTCACTCTTTTCCAGAAAGCCCGTCTTCAGCCCACATAGCTTTCCTCCGCGTCTGGCACCTCTTCCTCCCTTCCCATTCTCGGCCTTCGCCTATCTCCCCTCTCCGCCTGCGCCCTTTCACGACCCAACCTCCCCCGTTACGTCTGTACCTCCCCTCACTTTATTCTGCCTCCCCTCCCTATATCTTTACACTTCTCCTGTTCTCAACTCTAGTCCTTCTTTTACCCTGTCACTCCCTCTTCTCCCTACTTGTCGTGATTACGCAAGGTCTACCACGACGTGCACCGAACATATAACCTTTGTTCCTTCTTTTCCACTTCACTCTCGCTACATTTTTCCTCTTTCCCTTCCGTTCTCCCCTCCTCTTCCTTCTCCTTCAATTTCTCCCTCTCCCCTTCCGCCCCCCCCCCCCCTCCATCCTTTCCTGTTCTCCATCAGTCCCCTTCCATTCTTTCACTTTCCCCTCTCTCTCTCTTCCTTCATCCTCCATCTTCCCCCCTTCTTTCCCCTACATCTCCCTTTCCCCTCTTTCGTTCTTGCTTCATCTTCTCTCCTTCTCCTCCCGTCTCCCTCCCCCTCTCCTGCCTGCAGCGTCACCAAAGGGCTATCTCCGGCTCCTACTCTCGCCCGAGACCCGAGCTATGAAGAGCGCGGCTATAGTTTCACCTTGATTGTAGAGGGAGGGAGGAGGGGGAGGGGGAGGAAGGAAAGGAGACGGAGAGAGGGAGGGAGGGAGGGAGAGAGAGAGAGAGGAGAGAGGGAGGAGAAGGATGGAGAGAGGATGAGAGAGAGAGAGAGGGACGAGATAGAGAGGGGGAGGGAGAGGAGAGAGAAGGCGAAGAGGAGAGGACTGGAGACGATGAAGAGGAAGGAGAGGAGGGAGAGGAGAGGAGACGAGAGAGAGGAGAGAGAGATGAGAGAGAGGAGAGAGAGGCGAGAGAGAGTTATTGAAAGAGGAGAGATGAGAGCGAGAGGTTGGAGAGAGAGAGAGAGGAGAAGATTGACCGGAGAGAGAAGATCCGAGGATGAGAGGGGGGGGAGAGGAGAGAGAGAGGGAGGAGAGATGATGAAGAGAGAGGAGGAGAGAGGGAGAGAGATGGGAGAGGAGAGGAGATGAAGAGGAGAGATGAGAGGGAGAGAAGAAGAGAGGAGAGAGGGAGAAGAGAGATGAGATGAGGAGAGGAGGAGAGAGAGAGAGATGGGGTGGGAGGGAGAGAGGGAGGAGTGAGAGAGAGAGAGGAGAGAGGCGAGAGAGAGAGAGAGAGGAGAGATGAGAGGAAGAGAGAGAGAGAGAGAGGTGGGAGAGGAGGAGAGAATGAGAGAGATGGACGAGAGAGAGAGAGAGGGAGAGAGAGAGACGAAGGGGACGTTAGGAAGAGAGAGAGAAAGAGAGAGAGAGGAAAGAGGAGAGAGAGGACGAGAAAGAGGGATTCGGAGAGGAGGGAGAGGAGAGGAGAAGAGGGGAAGGAGAGAGAGAGGAGAGAGCGAGACGAGAAGGAGGAGGAGCGACGAGGGGCCGGGGATGACCGAAGAGAGAGAGAGAGGAGAGATGAGGTGAGATAGGAGAGAGAGAGAGAAATGGAGAGAGAGGAGAGAGAGGAGGAGGAGGACGAGAGACGAGAGAGACTGGGAGAGAAAAGGAAGAGAGAGAGAAAGAGACAGAGAAGAGAAAAGAGAAAAAAAAAAAAAGGAGAGAGAGAAGAGAGAGAGAGAGCGAGAGAGTAAGATGAGGAGAGAGAGAGAGATGGAGAGAGATGAGAGGAGAGAGAGAGAGAGGAGAGGAAAGAGAGAAGAGGAGAGAAAGAGAATAAAAGAGCGGGGAGTGCAATGAGGGGGAAAAAGAGAGGAAGAGAGAGAAGAAGAGAGAAGAAGAAAAAAAGATGAGAGAGAGAGAGAGAGGAGATAGGAGGGAGAGATGAGAGAGGAGAGAGAGAGGAGGGGAGACGGAGGGACGAGGAGGAGAGAGGAGAGAGAGAGAGAGGAGATGGAGTGAGGAGGAGAAGAAACGTTTGTCGTTCCTTCCTTTGATGCAGGGAGAGAGAGAGAGAGAGGGCGAAAAGAGGAGCGAGAGAGAGAGAGCTGGAGAGACGAGGAGTAGACAGAGAGAGGATGAGAGAGAGGGAGGAGAGAGGAGAGATCGAGAGGAGGGGCTGAGCGAGAGCAGATGGGAGAGAGAGAGATTTTGAGAGGATGATGAGAGGAAGAGAGGAAAGGAGAGGGAGAGAGAGACGAGGTGAGACGGAGAGAGGAGAGAGAGAGAGAGAAGGAGAAGATGGACGGAAGAGATGACGAGAGTGAGGAGAAAGAGAGAGAGAAGAGAGAGAGAGATGAGATGCAAGAGGAGAGAGAGGGAAAGAGGCGAGAGAGAAAGGGAAGAAGATATGAGAAGAGAGAGAAAGGGAGTGAGGAGAGAGAAAAGAGAGAGACGAGGAATGGAGAAAAGAGGAGGAAAGTTGGTTGGTGAGAGAAATGAGAAAGGGAAAGAGAAGAGAGAGAGAGAGAGAGAGAGAGAGAGAGAGAGACGAGATGAGAGGAGAGAAGAGAGAGAGATGAGAGAGAGAGAGAGACAGAGAGGTGATGAGAGAAAGAGAGAGAGAGAGAGAGAGAAGAAAGAGAGGGAGGAGGAGAGAGAGGAGGAGAGAGAGAGGAGAGAGAGAGAGAGGAGAGAGACAGAGAGACGATAGCGAGAGAGATCTAGAGAGAGAGGAGAGAGAGAGCGAGAGAGAGAGAGATAGAGAGAGAGAGAGAGAGAGAGAGCAGAAGAGAGAGGAGAGGAGCGAGAGAGAGTGAGAGAGAGAGAGAGAGAGAGAGGGGAGAGAGAGAGAGAGAGAGAGGGAGAGAGAGAGAGGATGAGGAGAGACGAGGGGGCGGGGGAGAGAGAGAGAGGACGAGAGAGAGAGAGAGAGAGAGAGAGAGAAGAGTAGGAAAGAAGGGATGAGAGAGAGAGAAGAGAGAGAAGAGAGAGAGAGAGAGGAGAGAGAAGAGAGAGAGAGAGAGAAGAGAGAGAGAGAGAGAGAGGAGGAGAGAGAAGAGACGAGAAGAGAGAGAGAGGAGAGAGAGGACGAAGAGAGAGATGAGAGAGAGAATGAAGAGTAAAGACGAGAGAGAGAGAGAGAGAGGAGAGAGAGAGAGAGAGAGGAGAAGAGAGAGAAAGAGAGAGAGAGTGCGGAGAGAGAGAAAGAAGAGAGGAGAGAGAGAGAGAGAGAGAGAGAGAGAGAGGAGCGAGAGAGAGGAGAGATGAGAAGGGAGAGAGAGAGAAGAGAGAGGAGAGAGAGAGAGAGAGAGAGAGAGAGAGAGAGAAGAGGAGAGAGAGAGAGTGAGAGAGAGGAAGAGGAGAGAGAGAGGCGAGAGAGAAAGAGAGGATGAGAGAGAAGAGAGAGAGAGAGAGAAGAGAGAGAGAACAGAAGCAGAGAGAGAGAAAAGAAGATGAGAGAGAGAAGAGAGACGAGAGAGAGAAGAGACGAGATGAGAAGAGAGAGGAGAGAGACGAGAGAGAGAAAGAGAGAGAGAAAGGAGAGAGAGAAAGATGTAGAGAGAGAGAGAGATGAGAGCAAGAGAGAGAGAGAGAGAGAGAGAGAGAGAGAGAGAGAGAGAGAGAGAGACTGCCGACATAAAGGGAAAAGACCGGAAATGGCGACCCGAGGCAGACCTGGACGGCAGGCGGGGAGAGTGCGAGGAGGAGGGCGAGGAGGAAGTGCGAGGAGGAGGCGAGGAGGAGTGCGAGGAGGGCGAGGAGGGGGCGGGGAGGAGGCGAGGAGGATCGAGGGGGGGGGGGGAGGAGGGCGAGGAGGAGTGCGAGGAGGAGGGCGAGGAGGAGTGCGAGGAGGAGGGCGAGGAGGAGGGCGAGGAGGAGGGCGAGGAGGAGGGCGAGGAGGAGGGCGAGGGCGCGGCCGAAGGAGCGGCCGAGGAGGCCAAACGCAGATGAGGAGGGACGCCGCCCAGCCGGGCACAAAGGCCGCCATCACGGTGCGTCCGTCAGAAACAAATCAGGTTATCTCCCTAATAAGCGCCCGGCGGCGGAACCTCCCGCGGCCCCACGAGAGGGGAGATCCCCGCCGAAGGGCAATGCACGGACAGGGACCGAGGGCGGGCGGCTCGCCTTGCCCCGCCACTGCTCTGAAGCGGGTCCGAAAAAACCGAACGTGGGGGGCGCGCATGCACAGCCAAACAGGTGTGTACGCACGCACACAAACATGTAACAGACACAAAAGGTACACAGAACACCAACAAAAAAAACAAACAAACAAACAAACAAACAGAAAAACAAACACACACCACAACACCACACCACACACGCTACATACAAATTATATATTATAAATATTTTTATAATAAAATAATAATATAAATAAATATATAATTAATATATTTTAATATATTATATATTTTAAATAATAATATATATAATAATTTTAATATAAATTATTATTAATATAAAAAATAATATAATATATATATATATATTAATATATAATAATATATATATATATAACATGAAATACCAGCTTCAGCCGGCAAAGGCAAGGGTTGCAATCTGCTTTTCTGTCCGAGGAACACTCACAAAAGGGCGGAGAATTATGTACCGTCCCTCGCCCTCCCCCTCCCCCCTTACTCCCTCCTGGCCCCTGTCATTCTCCCCTCTCCCCTCGCCCTCTCCCAGCGTCCCTGGCCCCTCCCCTCCCCCATCGCCCCCTTGCCCTCCCCTCTCTGCCCCTCCCCGGCCCGGTTTATTTCCAATTCGACACCTGAATTTTACAGCCTCTAATCACAGGTTTGGCGCACCTGTTCCACGGACGTATTTCATTTGCATTTTTATATTCTAGTCCTCCGGTTATTGGACTTGTAAAGGTACTTAAATTATAACCAAAATATATACAAAAAATATATTCGCCTGTATTCACAATCATTCTTCCTACCCGTGACTTCGGAAAATAGCTACATATACTCATAGGCCTATATAATTACCTAAATTTTAAAGAATAGTTTGAGAACTGATCTACGTCTCGCATAAAAAGAACCCTTAAAACTTACCTGTATATTTACTTAAACATCACTCAAAAACTTAATTCCAAAATGACTTACACATTTACCTAATCACTTTAAGTTCATATAATTGCTAAATTGGCCTAAATTCACATAAAATGACGTCAGTTTCAAAACAAGGCTTGTAGAATCACCGAAACATCACCTTAAATTCTTTAAAATTCAAAGCGCCTTCAGATTCCCCTAGACATCTCGGGCCAAAAGAACTTCGCCTAACAGCCCCAGCTCCTGTAGGAGGCCCGTGTGGAGGCCGTCATCGCCTCGGGGAGGAAAGGCGTAGGATGGCTGTTGGAATAGGGCAGCGGGATAATAGGATATGCAGCAATGCTCGGATATGAAACGGGGTCCCTGGAGAAAAAAGCAATTGCGAGGCAACTATGCACGTGGATTCATGCAATCTCGGACGACGCGATCACCTGACCCGAGACACAAAAGGACCTCGTCAGGAAGCCCCTTCCTTCGTCCGCGCACGACAATAGGGGAGGAGGGCGGCACAAAGCAGAGAGGCAGCAGGAAGACGAAAACGGCAGGAAGAGCAAAAGTACAGGAGGGTAGAAAGAGAAAGGCCAAGAGCAGAGGAAGATAGAAGAGAAAGACAAAAAGCAAAGGAAGATAACAAGCAGATGAAGACAGAAAGCAGAAGAGGAAAGCAAAAAGAGGAAGGAAGAAAACAAAGGAAGGCAGAAGGAAAAGAAAGACAAAGTAGAGGAAGACAGAAAGCCGCGGAAGGACACAGAACAAAGGAGCCCAGAGAGCAGAGGGAGGCCCAACGCAGAGGCCGGCGCCCAAGTCCCGCGCTCAGCCCCCAAAGGCCGTGCCAGCAGCGCAGGCGGCGGAGGAGGCAGGCCGAACGGCCGCCGAGGGCGAACCCCGGGGAGGAGATTCCTGCGTGTGTCGGCTGGACCGGGAATGCCAAGCGGCCTTCGCTAATTGGACCTCGATTACCAGGCAAGCCAAACCACTCATGCTGCTCCCTCTTCCTTCTCATCTGCTTCTGCTACTTTTTTTGCCTCCCTTTCCTCTTTCTCTTCCTCGTTTTTCTTTCTTCACCTTCATTTTCTTTCCCGTTATCTCTCTTCCTTGGCCTTCTCCTCCTCCTCCTCCTTCTTCTTCTTTTCTTCTTCTTCTTCTTCTTCTTCTTCTTCTTCTTCTTCTTCTTCTTCTTCTACTTCTACTTCTACTTCTACTTCTACTTCTACTTCTACTTCTACTTCTACTTCTACTTCTTCTTCTTCTTCTCCCTCTATATTTTAGTCTACTTCCACCTCTACTTTCGTTTCTTACTGTCATCTGCCATCATCATTATCGCAGTCAATCTTTCTTCTCGAACTCCTGAGAGCGCCCGCCACCTGGGTCGCCCTCCCCCCCCCCTCAGCTCCTGCAAGCGTTTTGTTATGCAGCTCGATGATCCCGGAGCCTCGAAGGAGACGAACTTTACATATTCCGAACGCGCTAAAACCTCATTTCCATTCAGCCGCGTCCCCGACTTCTTAAAAAGAGCCAAGACCTTCCCTTTCCCCTTCGTCATCCGACCTCTCTTTGGCAACATTCAATCGGAGCAACGCCTCTCCCCCCATTCCCTCCCCTTCCCCTCCCTACCTCAGCACCATTCTCTCCTTATCCCCCACCCTCATTCTCTCCCCGCTCCCCCTCCTTACCCCCTCCCTCCTCCTTCCCTCCCCACGGCCGGAACTTGTCCTCCGCATCCTGGAAGCGTCATCCTTGGGGGCAGATCGACACGTCCCTCAAAACGGCCACGTCGTCGCCTCCCCCCCCTCTCCCTCACTCCCCATAACTCCTACTTACTTTCCTCTCTTCCCCTTTCACCACTTTTTCTTTTCTTCCTCTGTCATTTTTTAATCTATCCTCTTCGCGGTCTATTCCCCCA
>NC_051394.1:54203721-54215094 GCF_015228065.2 Penaeus monodon
GGAGAAAGAGAGAGAGGATGAGAGAAAGAGAGAGAGAGGGTGAAGGTGAGGGTGAGAAAGCATGGTTACATTATTTTATCCATAATCCCCTTGAAATAAATAAACAAATGCACGATTAGCCACGACCAAATCCCAAATGGAAAGACGCTTTATGTTCCGGATTTCGGTCAATCCATAAAGATATTGGATGTTTGAAAGCAAAGGATTATTCTACTATGATTACAATTATTGTCGTGGCCACCACCACTGTCAACATTATTCCATTAAAAAAATAACAATAGTACTAATAATAACAGTAGTAATGTTGCACTACAAATCACTCTAACTCTCCTTACTGGCAGGCCGTTACACTCCCTATCCTGAGCCAATCGGCGACGCCCTAAACAGATGCACACGAGGCCCTGACCGCAAATATCCGCCGGCCCTAACCACATGCAAACGAACCCTAACCTGCCGAGCGGCCGCAGGAGCTTCCTCCGAGTATCCAGACCTCGGGGGCCGTCCCACACCCCCTCCCAGCCACCAGCGGCGTGCGATGGCTTCCTTCCGACGTTTACGGCCCAATATCATCGATAAGGCAATGAATGGAAATGACCCTCGACGTCGGCGAGTGGTGCGAGGTTCCGCTCGTAAGTGCTCGCTCAACCCCTGATGCCCTCTGCCGCCCGGGCCTCACCCTCAGCGTCCCCTCCCCCCTTCCTCCCTCCCTTTTACATTGCCTTCGAGCGAATGGTATGGGCGCGCACGCGCATCACTTATCTCGCGGACACACTCGCAAACACAAACCATACAAAAGCCCGTTCGCTCTCATTAACAACCTTCCCTCCCTAATTATACATTCTCCTTTATTTATCCCCCCCCACCTTTCCTCTCCCATACATTTGCCCAGAAATAGAAGCCTTGTATTACTTGCACATGAAATGAGGAGCAACTTACGAACACTGGAAGTCCAAACACCTTCCAAACATCACAAAGGCAAAACGCCCGCCGTTATGCAGCGCTCATCAAGGAACTCTGCGGCGAGACGTGGACGGAATAAGTACAAGGGATGCCAGGCGAGGCAGATGTGTACCCGTTGCCCGAGTCCCGTGCTGGCTAGCTCCCCGGGTTACATTCAAACCAACATGATTTGGCCTTCAACGTGTGATCATATATTCTCAGCTGAATACGTTGTTTCCTGCTCTTGTAAAACGTACTAGTTCACAAACATAACGCAATCGTAAAGCATACCTATAAATTTCAATTAGCTACATTAATTAAGAATAACAAAAATACGTCCTGCTATTTTCAAACAACAGCGTGAAAGAAGCCCACACGGCTTTCCCGCCTTAACTGTCTTCGCGCCTCCCAAACGAAAGTCACACTGAGGTGGAAGGATATTTACTCAAACCCATTTCCTATTGAGCCCCAACAGCATTTACTGAGCTCGCATCCCGGATCCTCCAGGACCTCTAGCGACCATTGAGCTCTGTCATCGCGAGGCAGCGTGACGCAGTGGGCGGCACGAGGCCCTTGGGACGTCCGTGCTGACGTTAAACGAACACTGTGCGTGCCGGAATTAAATAATACAAACTGCTACTACGACCCAGCGAGACAAAAGCAAACACGGGAAAAAGTATTAGTAAAATTAAATGGTTTACTTCAAGGGGTTCTAAAAAATATTCGCGATTCGTACTATGTAAGTGTATGTGCACATGTCCTAGTATACTTAAAGACACAACCATCGTCTCTGATTTTGATGAAGATGACGGCGGGAAGGGAATGCCGATCTACGCCCATGTCCGTGGCACTTTTGTACAGGTGGTTTTCGAGTTCAAGTTGTCAGTTCACCAAATCCAGCCCCGTAGTTCTTAGATAATATTTACATGCATACAGACCTTCGCAGATTACCAACACAAGTGTTGCATCTATGTCTATCCAAACTGGATTTGGTGTAGCACACTCGTGTAGGAAAAGTAAAATATTGACGCCACACACTCCAGATTTATGATTACCTTTAAAACTAAGCCGACCAGCCAGCCAAATGTTGCCACCGAGTCTCATGGCGCTTCGATTCGCTTATCTAGTTTTCGAACAAAACGGGGAAGAAACTCATGTGTTTTGTAGCAGTCAACTTAATGCCCGCCAGCCTGCCCGTCTGTCCGTCCGTCCATTTGTCTGTATGTATGTCTGTCAGACTTTCTGTTTACTTTGTCAGTTAATCATTCAGCCGGCCTGCCAGCGTCCATGTTTCCTACACCCTCATGTTCTTATATGCTAGTCTTCGTGCCTACCTGCCTGTATATTTGGAAAAGTACTTTTAAAAAATGTACATCTGGAGATATATTGCAATAAAAAAAATATAAAAAATACCAAATAAAAAATACAAAATCAGTCACAAGCAGCAGTTTCTCTCTGCATACTAAAAGGTTCTGATATAATTGCCCTTGGCAAGCAAAGTGCTCTGTCAGTTCTGCAGTGATACTGGTTTGTCATTTTACTGAACGGTGAAAAATAAGCGCAGTCATGGTAATGGTACATCTGTAAACTCTCCAATTAGCCGCAGAAAAAAATACATTTGAATGTATTTGTGAAGTTCTTTTCTGTATTGAATGGCAAGCACACACTGCTTCACTAAGTAATAATCTTCCTCAACAGAGGGTTATGTGTTCCACGCTAATTGGATAATTGCAGACGCACACGTGTAATTAGAAAATCGTACAGATTAACGTCACGATAAAAGTCGTGTAAAAGTCTACGGTGTTCCTTACCCGCGTTTCACTATCGGTGCGCCTACTGTTAGTTACATTTTTAATCTACAATGTTATAAGAAGTATCATGTAATATAAAGAAGCGTGTGCCGCAGAACCCAACGATTTCAGTGTCCGGATCCGGACTTGCACTATCCCCGAGCTAACCCAACCTTGTGTCTCCTTTAATTCTCTTCATTCAATATTATCAATCACAAAATGAACTGCTACCTTCCGCTCGGAGACGATAACATTATGTAAGCGCCCACAAACAACCACGACCGCCACTAAAGCCTCTCTCACGAGTTTGTGCAATCGAGCAGGCGATTCCGAGTCAACATTGCAATCTAACAGCTGCAGTAAAATGTCACGTATATGTTCTCCTTGAGGATATTACTGCGTTATCAAAGAGCCGCGGAAAGCGAGGTAAACAAATGAAAGTTACAACCACACGCGCGGCTGCCATGAAATCCGCCGGCGACAGCTTGAGGATTTTCCAGAGCATTTTCGGCGTTGGGCTGCAAGAGAGCGTGGTCGTCGCATCGCCCTCATCTCACGCCGTTACATGTGGGTCGTAAGGGCGACGACCTCGGCCGGTATCAGCAGCTGCACGCTCTTAGCTTCCTACTTTAATGCAACGCGACAAATATTCAAAGAGCATTTAACGGACCCAAGACATCGTAACTTACTTATTTCACAGGACGGAGACGGTGGTAAACCGCCACGAAGGAGAGCATCTTACCTGTAAAAAAGAAAGTAAGAATTAGAATTTCCTTCACTAAATATGGAAATATGCAGTGTGTACGAACAAACAACACCCTGAATGTATATCCTGACGCGCGATACAGGGATTAGGCCCGCCAGGAATTTGCCAATTCTTCTTTCTTGTCGGATCGCAGTCATCGACAAGGCAATTCCAAGGCAGGATTCACAATATGCACACACATACATGCTATAACATGCACAATCATTAAAACTGGCCTAGAACAGAATACATAAACATGCCTCTTCAGACAAATATCGCGAATGACGCACATACACTGCATACGCTGGTTAAGGAAAGTCGGGAATCTCCATCAGTTTGCCGGGAGTTTCGCCTTTGCGGCCCGTGGGACATGGCGCCTCATGATTCCGTGTCACTGTAAACAAATCTGTTATCTTTAACTGCAGGAACAACATGCAGTTCTTTCCACACTCTTTACCCGTTATTATCAGGAGTTGGAGAACTAGAACAGGTAAGGGACGTTCACCCATACTTAAAAGAAGACCAACGGGAACTGGCGTGAACAGAGGAAGAGGAGAGAGCGCGCGAGGAAGAAGAGGGGAGGAAGGAAAGCGAAGCGAACTGAAGAAAAGAGAAAGCCGAGTTGGCACGGAGCGAAGGGAGGAGGAAGGAAGGTTCAGAGAAGCAAGGTGAGTACAGAAAGGGAGAGCGAGAGGAAGTGGAAACAGAAAGATAAAAGAACTGTGAGAAATATATGAATTAATAAACATATGGGAGGGAGAGGGAAAGGGTATAATATATATATACAGGAGAGAGATTGAGATAGAGAGATAGAGAAAAGAGAGAGAGAGAGAGAGAAAGGAGAGAGAAGGAGAGGAGAGAAGAAGAGGAAAAAGGGGGGGAGAGAGAGGAGAGGAGAGAAGGGGAGAGGGAGAAGAGAGGAGAGGAGAAGAAGAGAGAGAGGAAAGGAGAAGAGAGAGAGAGAGGAGAAAGAGGAGAGGGGGGGAAAGGGGGAGGGGGAAGAGAAAGAAAGGGGGGAAAGAGAGAGGGGAGAGGGGGGGAGGGCGAGGGGGGGAAGGGAGGGGAGGGAGAGAGAAGAAGAGAGGAGAGGGGGAGGGAAGAGGAGAGAGGGGAGAGAAAAGGGGAAGGGGAGAGAGATGAAGAGGGAGAGGGAGGAGGGAGGAGAGAAGATGGAAAAGAGAGGAGAGGAGAAAGAAGAGAGGAGGAGAGAAAAAGGAAAAAGGGAAAAAAAAAGAGAAGAAAGAAAAGAAAAAAGGGAAAATAGGAAAAAAGGGGGGGGCAAAAAAAAAAGGAAAGAAATTAAAAACACAAGGGGAAAGGGGAAAGGAAAAAATTGGTTTTGGGGGGGGAAATGAAAGAAAGGGTGGGGGGGAAAAGGGAGATTTAAAAGGAATGGGGGGGAAAAGGGCCCCCCCCCCCCTTTTTTTTTTTTTTTTTTTAAGGGTTTTTTTTAAAATAAAAAATTTTTTTTTTTTTTTTTGGGAAATTTTTTTTTTTTTAAAAAAAATTTTTTTTTTTTTTTTTTTTTTTTTTTAGGAGGGGGAGAGAGAGGAGAAGGGGGGGGAGAAGAGAGAGAGGGGAGAGAAAACGGAGGAGAGAGAGAGAGGGAGAGAGAAAAAGAGAGAGAGAAGAGGAGAGAGAGAAAGAAAAGAGGGAGAGAGAGAGAGGGGAGAAAAGGAGGAGGGAGAGAGAGAAAGAGAGGAGGGAAGAAAGAGGGGGCCTGTCCACCTGCACTGACACAACCTGCAGTGCGGACAAATAAAAATACCATATGAATGCCAAAGAACCTCCTATAGATACACACAAGCAACAGACCTACACGCACGTGCACACAGACGCACACGCACTCCCTCCCGCTTCCCCGTTCTCGTGGCGAGCGTCATCGCCGCAGCCCCGCATCTGGCCCCAACACGCAACCAGGCACTGCATTGTGACGACAAGGCCGACCTTCCATGACCTGCCATGACCTGCCACAACCACCTGCCACTGCGACCCCTTCCCCTCCCGCGCCTCACGACCCCTGCACCCTGAGTCTGCTCTCCTTGGCCCTCGGCCCCTCGTTCAGGGCTGCCACCGAGCCCCGTGTCAGGCAGTAGGGCGCCCTCGCGGCACTAGTGCTGCTCCGTTTCCTTTTTTCTTTCCCCCTTCTCTCTCTCTTTTTCTGCTGTTTATTTTTCCATTGTTCTTTTATTTTCTCTTACTTTCCTCCTCCATCCCCATCCATCTTTATTTTATTCCCTTTTTCTTCCTTCCGCAGATGTTCATTTCTCTTTCCCTTCTCCTCCTCATTACTTTCTCCTCCTCTCCCTCCTTTTTTTCTTTTTATCCTTACCATCCTTCTCCTTCTCTTTCTCCTTACCATCCTTCTCTTTCTCTTTCTCTTCCCTTTCTCCTGTTCCTCATCTCTTGCCTTTCCCCTTCCCTACCTCTTTCGCCTCCCTTCCGACTGTCCCTTCGCGCCTCCTCTCCCCTCCCCTTCGCCCTTCTGCCTTCCCTGGTGCCGCGGGGGAACCCATTACCATGGAATTACTGACTTCCGGACACCAAGTTTGCAAGCGAGATATCAGTTAATAGTTCGTTCCCGCGGCACCTTCGCCCCCCAGACGCGACCCCGCCGAGCGCCACCAGGGCCGTGCGCGACCTGCACCTCGCGTCCTGCTCTCCACATGATTTCTGATTTACAATCAACTTGCTGTCACTTTTGTTCCTCTCGCCGGATGGACAACTGCATTTTGTACGTCTCCATGCAGCGTTTATGTATTTTAGTGTCGTAATGAATGGCTCCACACTGCATGTATCTGGTTCTGCCCACGCTCCGTTTGCGCACATTTAATTGGTCCTCAAAACACGTCAAATACAACTGTATACACAACGTAACTCAGATATATGTGGATTGGACGTCACTTGTTTGCCCTGTCAACAACATACAACTTATCAGAGCGTGTAAGTACACAATCATGCATATCGAGCCGGCCAAAAATGGGGAAAATGGCGTTTCCATCGAGCCACCCAACAAACATTCGATGCACAAAGGCTCCGTTTTAATTATTTCTCGCGTTTACGAGCCAAAGCTGCTTCTGCTCTGACTCTGGCGCAGTGATTTCCAACATTTTGCTTTTGTATACGTCAAACCGTCCATTTGTAAATAATTTTCGGACCTGACTACATTGTAATTTAGTTTTATGCTATCCTGGAGCTAACTTACTCTTGTTTCCCGAAAGCCCTCCCCCGCCCGAGTTTCCAGATGACTGACCCACAGTGTCATTAACGAGGCACTGAATGGTAATGCGTTAACGTGCATTCGGTGCAGAATGACACTGCAATTCATAATCCGGAATGCCTAAAGTGGGAATCGATGTGCCAAACAGGCAAGCATTAATTCCTCAGTCTGCGTTAAAAATTACTATGTGCAGATATTCTACTTCCCTCTGACTTTAGCGATTCTTATCGCAAGAATTTCTTTTCCAGAGATAAAATCATAATCTACATTTACAAACCGCAATCAAAACAACGAAACATAATTTCCCCCCGACTCAGTCTTCCGGCGGCCGCGTGCCAGGAGAGTTACGGATCACGCAAAACAAGCACAAGGTCGCCGGTGCCTTTCCTGCAGAACTTGCTCTCGCGAATCACACGGCCTTTAACTTCTTGCGATCTCCTTGATTGCCGCCAGATCTGTGATCCTCAGCGACTATACATCGCGAGGATCATTTGCACGACTGCAGAGCGGCGGAGAGGAGCCGGTCGAGGCCGCGGGTGGCACGTTATGCAGACGCGCCTTGGGAAGGAATTCTATTATGGTGATGATGTACATAGTAACAACAATGGCGGCGGCAGCAGTAATAATAAAAGAAGTAATAATAAAAGAAGTAATAATAGTAGTAGTAATTATAGCAATAGTAATACTAGTTGTAATCATAGCAGAGTAACAGTCGCATGAATGACAGCAGCAGCAGAAATAACATCAACAAAAAAGATAATTAAATAAAAAGAACAATAATATTAATCGTAATACCAACACTGATAAGCACACGCATCCTTCCAAAACAATTCTTTGAGTATAACTGCAGCACGGCAACCCCTTGGGTGAAGTCAGCCAAAATCTGTCGCATTTCAGAAACCGACAGAAACAAATGGGAAGGTTGGCGCCCGATCAGCCTCCCCCTCCTGCCGCTCGATCCCTCGAAAGGCAACCTCGGAAGCCACGGGACTTGCGGGTCGCGGTGTCACCCTCTCCCCTCTCCCCATCCCCTCCCCTTCCCCCGCGGACTCTGTCAACATAACATAATCTTCGCAGGCACACCTTCATTCAATGAATCCTTTAATCCCCCCCCCCCTTTCACCCCTCTTGGCCAAACGCAGCGCCCAGGCCTCGCCCACTTTCCTCGGCCACAGCTTAGCGGGAGACACAGCATCCGGCCGCCGGCGATGCAGCAGTGGTGTCCATGCAATCCTTGCAACGCAAAGTACCTCGGCGAGCAAGCCAACGGTGCCGCCGCTCATGTCGGAGTCGGGAAACCCTCCTCCCCGCCGAGCCTCGCGGCATTCGTCACTCTGCACGATGAATCCGTCCATTGCATCCACGTTACGTAATTCCAATAACTGAATTTGCAAACCAATTATCGCGACTAACCCCCCCTCGCTCCCTTCCCCTCCCCCAGTAGGGCCCCCACCCTGTCTCCCGTAATTCGAGGCGCCCGCCAGAGCGAGGGTCGGCAGAAAGGGTGCCGGGACGGAGAGCCGGGCCCACGCCACCTGAGCTGCCGCCCGGACACCAATCGGGGCGGCATCGTGGCACACTCAAGCAGCTGCAGGCGCCTCCGCCAGGCTCGTGGCCCCGCCCCTCATCCTGTCGCAGACGGCGCATTCGGCGAGGATGCGAGCGCGAATGCTCCAGAACACTTCGGGCCAAAACAGTGCGACGCATAACACTGTCCAGGCTTTGGGTTTTCAGAACTCCTATGAAAAAAATTTTGCTCCCGCTTTTTTTATAATGGGGGAGGTCGTTTAGAGTTAAAATATTTTTAAAGGGGAATAAGAATAGTAAATTAGCTTTATATCAAACAAAAGCTTTGCACCCTAATACCAACTTTAGAAAGAATGTTTGCAAAAATAGTCCTATATATAAAGAACTTCTCTCGGTAAGTGCGAGCAAGCAGCACTGGATAAATCTCGACCTGGTAGGCCGCCGAAGCAGACCAACACAGCAGCCCGGTCATGCCTCCCCCCCCCCCTCCCTTCTACTGAGTCCTGCAGGGCGGCCGTGACCTCGCAACGCCTGCCACGGCTTGACCTCTGCAGCGCCGCCGCTCACACACAAAAATCTTCGCCGCTTTAAAACAAATCGAAACCTCTCACCGGGGCCGAAATGCGTCTTCCGAAATGGTTGGCTTCTCTAGCGAAGTAATTATGCTTTGCTTTCATGTCGTGACAAAACGCGAGCGCTTCATCAAACAGCGGATTATTATCCTCTCGGTCAATACGCCCCCCCCCCCCTAACGCGCCCGTTTCTCCTCCTCCCCCTCAATCCCAACCCTCCTCCCTCTCTGTTGACTTTCCCCCCCCCATACCCTCCCACCTAACCCCATAAAAACGACCCTCCTCCCTCCCCTCCTCCCTCCCTCCCTTCTACCCTCCCTCTCCCCTCGTCGCCGATCTCGCCAGCTCAGTTAATAAATAATCCAAGGAGCGAATGGCTGGTCAGACCAAAGGTCATCCAAGGTCACAGCGATCCCTGCTAAAGTCATTTCGAGACCGCGAATTTAACAGCGAACACGACGAGCGTCAACCGGAGTGCGTCGATATGGGTTTCCGCCAAACGGTTCCCGCTAACCGGCGCGGACGTCCAAGAGTTAAAAAGCATTCGCAATTTTTTTTTTTTTTTTTCCGACGCAGAAACCGGGGCGGTTCCCAAGTTCGCACCTGCGGCATCGAACGGCGCGGGAGTCGCCCGCTCGCTAAAATTTTTGGACGCCGATTCGATTTCCCTCGCCGCGCCGCCGCACGCCGCCGCCGCGTTTTGCCCCTTTGCGCAAAAGCCCCGTAGATCCCGCGGGAAAGGAATTCAAAAAAACCCCGCGAGGCTCCAAAAAGCCCGGGGCTCGATTCACACCGCGATGGCGGCCGAGCATTTCGCCCCGCATGCCAGCCGCTGCCCCTCCCCGGACCCGCACGCGGCGCCGCAGTGCCAGCTGGAGGCACGCCACTCCCCAGCTGGAGGTCGCCAGGACGCCAAGACGCAGTTCGGAGCGCAGGGAGTGCCCCACGAATTCCCCGGCGCAGGAGGACGCGCGCTCGCCCGCCCGGAGACACCCGGGAAAGACCCAAAAGGGACGAAACACTACGAAAATTTCACTTGGCGCAAAAATTCTAAGCCAGCCAGGGATTTAACACACTGTGGCCGCGAAGAAACGGAAATGTATAAGAAAGAGAAATAAGAGAATAAAGAATACAGTGTCCACTACACCCCAGATGCCGACGCAGAAAAAAGATAATCAACTGGGACAATACCTCATCATTCTCGAATACCCAAGATACAGCGCAAGTTACGAGGCCTCCCTCCCGCCCACACCCTCGCGTTCTTACTTTATTCCCTCTCTTCTCCATCTCCCCTCCTCCTCTTTCTCTTCGTCATTAATGCCCCGCCCATCGCCCTCTTGCCATTGGCGTTATTCCAGCCCAATTTCAAGCGCGCGGAAAAAAACAAAGAACACAATGTCGAACCCGTCAGCGGCGGGCACGAAACGGATATCCCCAAAGGGCTAACTGGGTTTGGGGGGGGGAGGGAGGGAGGGGGGGAGAAGAGAGGGTGGGAGAGGGGAGGGGGGAGGGGGGGAAGGGGGGAGGGGGGGAGGGGGAGGGAGGGGGAGAGGAGAGAGAGGGGAGGAAAAGGAAAAGAGAAGGGGGAAGGGGAGAAGAGGAAGGGAGAGGAGAGAGAGAAAAGAGAGGAAGGAGGAGAGGAGAGAGGTAAAGAGAGAGAGAGAGAGAGAGAGGAGGAGGGAGGGGGAGAGATGCAACCTCTCGCCGAAATTTTTATAATAAAAACCCGCGGGCCTCGGTGATAAGATTTCCTTTAAAGGGCAAAAGAAAACCATTTTGCCCCTCGGTCCTTTTGCCCTTTGTCTTTCCTCGACGCTTTTCCTCCCCTTCTTTTTCCCCCTTTCTCCTTCTCTTCTAGCCTCCATTGATTCTTTATTTCTTAACATATTGATTCTAAAAATATATACATTGTTATTTACCTCTGTATTGATCTATTTTTGCTTTTCTTGCCTGATCCACTGCAGTTCTCTCTCATTCTGGCTGCACCACATATCACGCTCGAAAATAAACAGATAAATGAACATAATAGCGACAACAACCAAAACACGCCCACCCCACAGTCGCCACAACACCACGTGAATCCCCCGCAGTAGAGTGGCCATCGACACAGAATCACCATTGCCCTTACTATTACCACTCCCACCCTCATCCTTAAATTCACCCTACCCTTACCCCTACCCTCACCCCCACCCCCCACCCCCCCCCCCCCCACCTCCATCTTCACCCACATCCCTACCCCCTCCCCTTCCCCCAAACCCCTCACCCACTACACAAAAATAAGGGGCCCCTTACGACTTCCTCGGACGGGGCAACAAAAAAAAAGCCCCGCATTCCCGCTTTACTCGAGGAGGAGGCGAAGAGGGGAAGAGAGAGGGAAGAAGGGGAGAGGAGATGAAGTGGAGCAAGAGAGAGAGAGAGAGAGAGAGAGAGAGAGAGAGGGGAGAGAGGAAGGGAGAAGAAGAAGAGAAAGGATGAATTTAAATGAAAGTTTACGCATCGCATTTAAAAGGATATGGAATAAAAAAGGTTTTTAAAAGGGGGAAAGGGAAGAGAAAAAGGGGCACGCGGGACAGGGAAAAA
>NC_051394.1:54220194-54237694 GCF_015228065.2 Penaeus monodon
TCTCCCTCTCTTTCGCCCTGCCCTCTCCCGAGGCTCAGCTGGTTGTGGGTCATGGGGCTAGGGAGTTGAGTCTGTCTGCCTGTCTGCTTGCCCGCCCGCCTGTCTAACTGCCTGTCTGTTTGTTTGTCTGCCTGCCTGCCTGTCTGCCTGCCTGCCTGTCTAACTGCCTATCTGTCTGCCTGCCAGCCTGTCTGCTTGCTAGCTTGTCTGCTTGCCTGTCTGCCTGCATGCCTACTAGCCTGCCTTCCTGTCTTCCTGCCTGTCTTCCTGCTTGCCTGCCTGTCTTCTTGCCTGTCTTCCTACCTGTCTGCCTGCTTGCTTACCTGCCTGTTTGCCTGTCTGCCTGCTTGCTTGCCTGCCTGTTTGCCTGTCTGCCTGCTTGCTTGCCTGCCTGTTTGCCTGCCTCCTGCCTGTCTTCTTGCCTGCCTGCCTGCCTGCCTCCCGTCTTCCGCCCTCCGCGCCTCCTGCGCCGCCCTTCGTCCTCGCGGTCGTTTCGTGCAACGTCGTTTCTGTCGCTCCTCCTCGAGCCTCGCTTCCGCTGCGAGGGCGACGCCGGCCTTCCCTCTGGCGGCGGGACCCTGCCGACTGGGCAGTCAAGAAAGAGTAATAAAACACTCTCACGGCAAACATTACTTCCCGATAACGTATCATAAAAAAATAAAACCCTAGACATTATTCATTACCGAAAGCGATAAGAGCTGAATTTTTACAGCAAACGGAGCGACTCTCGTGATTTATCGCGCGGCCGCGAAGAGATTATTCGGCAAGCGCGGTTTCAGTGCGTTTCGCCCGTCCCAGAATGATCAAAAGCTAAGAACAAACGTCTTTTTGTGTTTTTTTCTTTTTTCGATTACTTTTCTATCGCATCTAAATTTCCTGCGCTGCAATTTCCTTTCATTTTTCTTCCCTTAGTTTTGTTTTACCTTCAAGCCATATTCCAACGACCATCATCGCGATTTTTCAATCAATCTTACTCAACCTGAAGACCATGATTCATCCCCCCCCTCCCCCCTCCGCTCCTCTCACCCACTAACGTCTCCCCTATACGCCCCCTCCCCACACCAGCATCCCCTTGAAGAGGACCCCCCCCCCCCCCGCCATCCCCCACTAAGAACGCGTCGTTCCTGCAAGGCTTAGGCCCAGGCGGGTCAGGCGAAGAGTGCAACCGAGGGTGGAGTCCTAATCTCGTCTATTTCTGACTTATTTCTGTCTTATCCTCCTCAGCCCTCCATCCCCTCCCCCTTTCTCCCTCTCACTCACACTCGCTCACGCACTAGCTCGCTTACGCACGCACATACACGCGTAGTTGCACATTCACTCACTACCTTCCTTCCTTCTTTACTTAATTACTGACTTGCTTTCTTACGCAGTCATTCCTTCTACCCCCACTTCTACGGCATTTTCCTGCGGCTCCTTTCTTCCGCGTCCTTACCGGCGGACGTACTCTCGCCGCTTCGACTCGCCCGACGCTGGTCTGCGACATTCGTCCGAGTTTCTCCTTTCCCTCCTTTTTCTTCCTCTTCTCCTACACCTTCGTTCATGTTATTACAACCACTCCTCGTTTCGCATCTTCTTCTCATCCTCCTCTTTCCTCATCTTCGTCTTTAATGTCCTCCCTATCTCCCTCTCCTTCCCTTTTCCCTTCCCTTTCTGTTCTTAATGCATCCGATTATGTCCCTCCGTCAGACCCTCTCCTACTCCCCTTACCCCCATACCCCCTACACCCCAGCCTCCTCCCCTTCCTCTCTCCCTTACCCCCCCCCCCGCCCCCAGTGTCATCGGCGCTTCATAACTCTTTTTGTGGGCTGTCGGTCCCTCGGCTCCCGGGCCGAGACGGAAGCCTCCTCCGGGCACCGAGTCAAGGAACCAAGAGGCTGAGTGTGTAAGAGTGAGTAATAGAAAGAGAAAGAGAGTACGAGTATACGAGAGAGAGAGAGAGAGAGAGAGAGAGAGAGAGAGAGAGAGAGAGAGAGAGAGAGAGAGAGAGAGAGAGAGAGAGAGAGAGAGAGAGAGAGAGAGAGAGAGAGAGAGGGGGGGGGGGGGTAAGGAGAGATACAGAGGAGAGTTATTGAAATGAATTGAAAGAGAAACTGCAGGCAACTGCGCGAGGCCCTTGGCCCTGGCCCTTGGCCGTGGCGTCCCGAGTCTTGGCCGCCCGTCCACGTGGGCGGCGGCCGCTCGTACATCAGCTGTCTCGGCTCTTTCCTCTCCCAAATTATCCCATATCCTGCCTGCGTTATGAGCTCCCCCCTCCCCCCCATCTTCCCTGATATACTCTTGCCCCTACTCTTCCCCCTTATCCTCCCTCCTCCGTTCTCCCCCTTCCCAAATATCAGTGCCACCTACCCTTACCCCTCCAGATAACCGCGCCCCTCCCCACGCCTCCCCTCCCCCTCCCCTCCGCGCACTCAATCACGCCACGACTCTCCTCGGCCAGTGCCACGGCTGGACGACCTCCGCGTAGAAAGTTCCATCTGAAAATAAATTCCGTTTAATTCAACGGACGGCAGAGGAAGCGGTCACCCGGCCGGCGACCCGCGCCTTCCTCGCCTTCTCTCCGTGTTACGACTCGCTCCGCGGCTGTCACTCTTACACATTCACCCTCATTCTCACTCACTCTCACGCACTCAATCTTCTCACTCACTCACTCATACTCACCTTTACTCTCATCCTCACCCTCACACTCACATCCACTCTCCCCTCACCCTTTTCCCATTCCCTCCTCCCGCCTCGGGCGCCGCCCCCGAGAATCTCGCTTCGCCAACAGCCACAAAGAGTGACTCGGCTTTCCTCCTTCGCCTCTCTCCCCTCTCCTCTTGCCTACCTTTCACATGTGCTTTTCTCTTGTTATTTGTCCCTTGCAAAGTCCCATATCCATTTTCAATCTGTCTCCTCCCTCTCCTCCTTTTCCTACCTCCAACCTTCGTATCTATTCCGTCTTCCGTTTTCCCTATTCCTCACCCTTCCCCCCTGCCTGCCCCCCTCCTCTCCTCAGAAAGGTGGGGGGGGGGAGCCCCGGCGCTCCCGGAAGGCGGCGGACGGAAGACTTCCGCGACTCGCAATGCCGCCGTTTGGCCTCGCGGAAAGGCACTTCGGCCGAGGGACCATCCCCGTCCTCCTCTCGCACTCTCTCGCACTCTCCTTCTCTCGTTCTTCTTCTCAACCCCTTCCCTCTCCCCTTCTTTTCTTTGAACTCTCTCAGTCTCCTCTTCTCTTCTCTTATTCTCACTCTTTCCCTCTCCCTATCCCCTTCTTCTCATCCACTCTAGTCTTCTTTTATTCTCACCCTCTCTCTCCCCTACCTCCCTTTACACCTCTCTTATTCTCACCCTTTCCTCTTCCCATACTCTCTCCCGCTATCACCAACACTCTTCTCACCCCTTCCCTCTCCCACTCACCCACTCCCTACACCCCTTACCCCCTCCTTCGCCCCTCTCACCCTTCCCCCCTTCTCGCCTGCACAAATTCCGCGCAATTTTTCGCTCGTAAACTTCAGGTGAATTTCAACATCGGGCGTCGGGGGCTCGACTCCGTTACGCAGACCCTCGCATTAAGCGGAGGAGTGAGCCATTAAATTCTCGGCGAGAGCTGCGAAATAAAGAAAGGAGAGAGAGAATAGAATAGTTATATGAAAAAGAAAAAAATACAATAGGCTCCGAATGCTGCATATGAAATGCTCGTCCCCGGGCCTCCGCTGGCCCCTCGGACACACAGTATTCGGGTCTCATAAAACCGCCTCTCGCACACACTTAAAACTTGAGGTGCTGCGCCGCCCCTGCACTCCTAATGCCTCCCTTCTCCCCCGCCCCCCACGCCCCCACGACACGAGTGGAATATCAAGCCTTCTGATTCGAAAAGAAAAAACTAAAATCTTCCTCTCGCTAAAGAAGAGGGAGAGTATTCGCACCTCGCGCCTCCACGGGAATAGTCACGTCCATGCCAGTATCTTCTTAACTGGTATCAAAAACATCTATATGACATTTCAATCAATAACAACTGTAATATTTCATTTGAAAAATCATATTCTCATAAAATTTTCGTGATTCAGAACACCCTTACAGACACTTGGTCGAGCGGCGGTCGACCGAGGCTCTTCAAAGCACCTAAACACCTATTTCTGAGTGCATTCTCATTCTGTTGTTGCAAAGAGTCTTGCGCAACAACTTAAAAGACAAAGGGGATCCTTGCGAAGCAACTAGCATTATGATCACACACCCATACATGCACCCGCGCGCACCAGCCAGCGACGGACCAGTCACAAGAAGGCCCGCCGGAGAGTCTCCTGCTTCGCCCCGTCGCCGTCCGCGCCCTGGGGACCCGCCATCATCGCCGGCATTACCCTAACAAGAGCCACATCTCCGCTAACTTAAGCAACTAATCTCATTAATTTAAGTGAAGTGCCCATTACACCTTCCCTCGCCTACCCTCCCCCTCCCCTCCCCTTCCCATCCATTCATCAACCCTCTCGCCCTCATTATTTATCTCTCCCTCTGCCAATTTCCCGTCCTTCTTCCTTCATTCGCGGTTTTCTTTTCCTCTCCCTCCTCACTCTCCTCCATCTTCATACCTACATCATCCTTCTTTTTTCTTTTCCACTTCGTTCTCTCTCTCTCTTCCTCCATTCGTCTTTCATTACCTGCAAATTCTATCGATTTCTGCTCACTGACACGCACTACTTCTACCGTTACCTCTGCGACACCTGTACCCTTTATCCGCTTAACGCAACGCCTCTCCGTCCCACGCAACCTCCCCTTTGAACTCAGGACACTAACGTAGCACTGCCACTGTTCCTGGTGGGAAAGGGTACCTCCAAACCGGCGGCCGAGCGGATTCCCTTTCCGAACTCCACTCATTCATTAGCCAATCGTGGTATGGGAAGCACGGCAGTCATCGAAATGACTACGGCGACCGCTGGAAAATCTCAGTCCAAGGGAACACCTTACAACTTACGGGAAAAAAATGTACACACAAGAATGAATGAGAAGAGGAAGAGCACACGCAGTAATCTCACACCCGAAAAAAATAGTCTCGTTATGCAAAGCAGGTGCAGGATTGCTTCATTCTGGCTTTCTGCATCGCTCCCCTCGCGCCGCTCTCACCTCTTGGCTGTTTCGTCATCGCCCCGCACTTCCTCGTCCACGGGGCTCAGGATAAGTGGTGGCCTTGCTGATGCGGATGAGGGGAAGGGTGGGGAGGGGAGGGGAGGGGAGGGGAGGGGGACGAGGGAAGGGAAGGGAGACACTTAAAGAGCCACTCGAGAGTACGTAGACACCAGAGAGAAACCAGCACTGCTGGCTTAAGACGTTAAAGACATGGATGGCACTCAGTCAAGGCCTCGAGCATCCCCGGAAAGCGGGCAACAACA
Organism: Penaeus monodon; assembly: GCF_015228065.2. Lineage (NCBI taxonomy): Eukaryota > Metazoa > Arthropoda > Malacostraca > Decapoda > Penaeidae > Penaeus > Penaeus monodon. The sequence continues at coordinate 54,225,560 of NC_051394.1, forward strand.
AAAAGGTCGTACAGACCAATCTTCTGTGTACTTGATATGATTATTGTGCACGAGAGGCGGCACTTGATGCAGTCGCAATAGCAGCATGTCAGCTTCCCATGGGTCAGCCCTGTAGTCCTATACTTAATCTATCTTAGACCCTTGACGCTCTCTTTGTGGTCACCTGTGCAAGCCTCTCCAGATATCTGTCAGGGCAGCACGAGGCAAGGGCGATCGGGCTGTCCCCGCTCTCTAGGCACTGTCTCGGCGAATCTGAGCTTCTTTGGCATCACGTCCCCCGGTTGGGGGCCGTCCTCACCACCTGGTGGAGAGCGGCGTGCGTGCGCGCAGCATCTACTGCAACCTCACCACCCTCATTCAACCTGCTCTTGCCAAACACTTCACGGCTTTGGCGAAGCAGTGTTTACACCTCCACTCGCTCGCCTCCCTCCTCGTGTTCGCTCCCATCTCCCACTCCAGTCGCTCTCGTCTGGATGTTCCCGTTTCGTTTTCTCTCCCGCTGCGCCCAAGCTTTCTATGTCGGCTACACGCCACTCCCTCCCCAATTTCGCCTTCCTCCTTTTTGTCTTTATCGATCATCCCTCGAAGACGGATGAGACGCAAGGACATCGCACAGAAATTACAGGCCTCAGAGCCCAGCCATGGAAGGAAGGGCAAGATAACAACTGGGGGAAGGCTGGCACAGAAGCTTCAACCTGAGGCTGCATCGCCGTCCGGCCGGAAGTAGAAGCGCCATTAATTTCAAGAATGAGTTTTTTTCGCTGTCATCCAAGTGTGTCGCATGGAGGACACGGGGCTTTGTTCGGCGACCATTAAATAATGCGAAGGAAGAAAACGGAAAGGAAATGGGATTAGAATAAAGGAGGACTGAAGAGGATAGATGGCTAAGGGGTTCCTCCTCTGCTGCCCTCCTGTTCTCCTCCTCTTCCTCTTCTTCTTCCCCTTTCTCTCTTTTCTTTTTCACTTATCGTGCCCTTGTGTGCATGTGAGCGAGACTGACTGAGTGAGTGAGTGATTAAATTTATAAGGGAGGTGGGAAAGAATGAAAGAATTAATTAATTAATAAGGGAGTGGCTGACTGGTAAATGAATGAATGAGTGTACGCGTGAAAGTGAGAGTGAGAGTGTGAGTGTGTGAGATTGATAGTGAGTGAAAGTGAGTGTGTGTATATGTAAGTGCGTGTGTCCCTGTGTGGACATGCATACGTGTGTACGTGTCTTACGAAAGCGTCCCCCAAATTAGGAAGCTTTGTCAAAGCGCTTTTGAACACCAGCGGGGTGGGGGTGGGGGTGTGGAAGGGGTAAGGGGGGGCGAGGGGAAGGGGGCGGAGGCGGGGTAAGGGGGGCGAGGGGAAGGGGGCGGAGGCGGGGGTGCAGGAGAGGAAGATGTCGAGTCCCTCCCACGCGATGTCCCCGCCGGCGTGGCAGGACACTCGGTGATTAATCGCGAGCAAAGCATGGTGTTCGGTAGAAAAGACAGAGGGGGGGGGGGCAGGAGATAGGGAAAGAGAAGGATGGAGGATTGCCGAAAAGGAAAAGGAGGAGGAGGAGGAGGAAAGAAGGAGGAGGAGGAGGAGGGAAGGAGGAGGAGGAGGAGGAGGAGGAGGAGGAGGAGGAGGAGGAGGAGGAGGGGGAGGAGGAAGGAGGAGGAGGAGAGGAGGAGGAGGAGGAGGAGGAGGAGGAGGAGGAGGAGGAAGAAAGAAAAGGGGGAGGAGGAGGAGGAAGGAGGAGGAGGAGGAAGGAGGAGGAGGAGGAGGAGGAGAGAGGAGAGAGAGAGAAAGGAGGAGGAGGAGAGAGAGGAGGAGGAGGAGGAGGAGGAGGAGGAGGAGGAGGAGGATGGAGGACGAAAAGAGAAGGGAGGAGGAGGAGGACGAGGAGGAGGAGGAGGAACAGGAGGAGGAGGAGGAGGAGGAGGAGGAGGAGGAGGAGGGATGAGGAGGAGAGGAGGAGGAGGAGGAGGAGGAGAGGGAGGAGGAGGAGAGAGAAGGAGGAGGAGGAGGGGAGGAGGAGAGGAGGAGGAGGAGGAGGAGGAGGAGGAGGAGGAGGAGGAGGATCAGGAGGAGGAGGAGGAGGAGGAGGAGGAGGAGGAGGAGGAGGAGGAGGAGGAGGAGGAGGAAGGAGGAACAGGAGGAGGAGGAGGAGGAGGAGAACAACAACAAACCATTAAAACGGGAGCAAAAGGCCCAGCAAGTGACCGCTCCGGGCGACTCCCCAGCTGGTGCCGCCTTCCCGGGGCCTCTCCTGCGGGACAAAGAAAGGAGCGGCGACGCCGCGCGGGCACTTAACGCACCTCTCCGGCGTCATGATCACCGAGATACCAAGCATAAAAGCGCCATCACTATTATGACCATCGTTACGATCAAATCGTTTATCGTTTTCATCTCCGTTATCCCTGCTCTCTCTCTCTCTTTCTCTTTCTCTTCCTCTCCCTTTCTCTCTTTCCCTCTCCCTCTCCCTCCCTCTCTCGCTCTTTTTCTTTCTCTTTCTCCTTGTCTCTCCCTCACCCTCTCCCCCTCCCTCTCCCTCTCCCTCTCCCTCCCTCCCCTCCCCCTCTCCCTCTCCCTCAGCCACTCCCTACTTTCTACCCAAAACACCCTCGCCATCCTATTCGAGGCCGTCTGCCCATCACCTCAGCTCCGCCCTTACCGCAGGGAGTTCCTTCTGCAGCGCAACAGAACGTCCGAAGCCACGTCGGAGGTCATTCTTCACCGCCGCTCGCCCACCCGGAAGCATTCTGACCTCAATTTGACCCAATTCAACCTAGCTCCCCTCCGCTCCTCCCCGGCACCGACTGCCAGGAGGCCACAGTCCGGCGCGGTCTTGGGGGAGCTTTAATATTTCAGATTTATGACAGCCACAGTCCTCGGGGATGGAGAGGATCCTGCTCAAGCCTTATTCTGGGAACGCCGTCGCCGACCCCAGGGCCATCTGTGCGCGGTTGTTCTTTATGCGCGCGCGCGCGCGCGGTGTGTGTGTGTGTGTGTGTGTGTGTGTGTGTGTGTGTGTGTGTGTGTGTGGTGTGTGTGTGTGTGTGTGTGTGTGTGTGTGTGTGTGTGTGTGTGTGTGTGTGTGTGTGTGTGTGTGTGTGTGTGTGTGTGTGTGTGTGTGTGTGTGGTGTGTGTGTGTGTTGTGTGTTGTTTGTGTGTGTGTGTATTGTAAATCAACAGACAAATAAAGGGTGTGAGAAGAGGGTTCCTTGAACGCCCGTGTAAGCACGGAGTTACTGCATTAGCCTAATCCCAGCCTGACAGACTTCGAGTGATATATTTCAGCCGGCTATGCCACGGCGATTGATCCCAGCAAGGGCCTTACAGATCTTTATTTCAGAGGCGACACGGCGAGCGCGGCAGCGGCACAGGCGCAGCGGGTTACGAGGCAGGAAGCTCCTTTCCTCGCAACAAGATTTATTCTAATGCTTAAAGTTACAAACGACAGCGAGGGAAAAAGTGAACGATCCAGATGATGAAACGCTTCCTCTAAGCTCTTAATATATCGCATGTTTTACGGACTACAAACGCGTATTTAGAACTAATGAATGGGAGAGGGGATGGACGAGAGAATAAGAAACGTAAGAGAGGGGAAGAATAACAACAGAAGAGAGATGAGATTTGAGGGGAGGGAGAAAAGCAAGGAAAAGGAGAGGACAGAGAGGGAGACGGGGAGGGAGAGGGGGAGAGGGAGGGAGGGAGGGAGGGAGGGAGGGAGGGAGGGAGGGAGGGAGGGAGGGAGAGGAGGGAGGGAGGGAGGCAGAACAAAAGAAAGAAAGAAATAAAGAAAGAAAGATAGAGAGAGAAAGCGATAGGGGGAAGGGAGAGGGAAATAGAGGGAGAGAGAACGGTGGAAAAGACCTTGTATCAGAGGTATGCATGACCATTAGCCTGATGCACCAACGTTGCAGTGTCCTTAGCGGGGGCCTGGGGCCTGGGGACTGGGGAATTACGTCCTAATAGCCTGATAACCTCTCCCTCGAGCTCTCTCCCTCCTGCAGATGATAAGGCGATAAAAGTCAACTGAATCGAGAGGCTACACTCCTGCGCCCAAGCGCCGGCGTTACAAACAGCCCGAGGAAATGACGCCCCGCAGCCGTTCCCTCCGCGTCGCCCGCGAACACTCGGCCGCGTTTACTCCCCGAGCCACACCAAAGCCTCAGATTCAGTCTAAGATTCAAGTCAAAGTCAGGTCGACATCAAATAAGGACATCGGACGCAGAACATAAAAGGTTTGCTTCACGAACACCGAGAGCAACGCACATCATCCTAATCCATAAGCATTATCACGCTTCGTTATCGAGGCGACGCACCCCGATAAAGCTCCCTCTTATCAGGCAGACAAGGAAATTCCGCCAAATGCTGGAAAGCTGAATCCTCCCATGTCGGTCCTCTTGCTGTCGGAAACCTCAGCAAGGATCTGAAGGACCTTACGAGGAGTCCTCGCAGCCGACAGCACATTAAGGTGCATCCTCTTCTAAAATCGTCCTACTGTATAACGTACAGGATGGTCTTTTCAACAACAAATATTCATTTGCAGAGTTGTGTGCAGAATGAAAAACTGTGGCCACTAACGAGACATTAAAAGAAAATTACAGAAGGAAAAAGTCCCTCATTTCGAGTAGGATTTTCTGCCCGGCGCGAGGAGCGCAGAAGGGAAAGGACGAGGCTGAGCGAGGTGCGCAACGCGGGGGGGGGGGGGGGAGCAGACGGCCTCCGCTGGAAACCTGAACGTCAGTCGTCGGCAAGTCCACGCAGCGACGGAACTGCAGTCTCTACCTCTCGGCTTCTCATTCTTTCTCTTTCCTCTCTCTCTCTCCGTCAGGTACACACAAGCAAGGCAGGATGTGCAGACACACCGCATACACAACAGTCCCTCTCCACATTTCTCTCACCCACTTCTCTCTGTTTCTTTGTCTCTCCCTTTCTCCCCCTCTCCCTCGCTCTTCCTCTCCTCCCTCATCCTTCCTGTCTCCCTCTTTCCACCTCTCCCTCTCCCTCTCATCCTCTATTCCTTTCTTCCTCCCTCCCTCCTCCCCCCTACCCCCCCTGGGCACTACCCTTCAACTCTTCTTCCTACGAAAACCTGCCCCTCCCCCTCTCCCCGCCCGGCACAACCATTTCCTTCCTGCCTCCCTCCCTCGCCCCCCACCACGCCCTCGCTCCCTCCCCCCACCACGCCCACACCCCCTTCAAGCACGGAGCCCGAGACCCCGGCTGGGCAGCACGCACGACGGCAAGGTCCGCCCTCCTCTGCTACGCCTGCGGGGAGGGAGGGAGGAGCGGGAGGGGAAGAGGCAGTGGAGAGGGAGGGAGGGAGGGAGGGAGGAAGGGAGGGAGGGAGGGAGGGAGGGAGGGAGGGAGGGAGGGAGGAGGAAGGGGGGAGAAAGGGAGGGAGGTGTTAAGCAGAGAGCAGAAGGGCAGCCGCCGGTATGCCCTCTGCCATAACACGTTCCCTGGCGGCAGAGCGGTCACGACGTGAATCTCACGCCACTAAGGAACCGTTTCGATGAGTGAGCGACCTACACAGACGGAGAGAAAAAGGGAGTCGCTGTTCAAAAAACAATGCATGAAACAGGAAAAAACATCCCCCCCCTGCCGCCGCCACCGCCGCCGCACGCCCGCGCTCGGGCTATTTTGCTCGGCTTTCTTTTCTCTATTTCTGGAGGACTTCCGCCCTCGCGCCCGAAGACCCGGTTTCCCGCTTCTTTTCACTCGCAGTTTCTTATTTCACTCCAAGAAACTAATTTTCCTCTTTCTCCTCCTTGTCCTTTTTTATTTTATTTTTCTCTTCCCTTCTCCTCCTCCTCCTTGCTCTCTCTTCTCTTTTTCTTCTCTTCCTTCTCTTTCTCCTTTCTTCCTCCTCCATCTACCCCTCCTCTTCCTACCCCCCTCCCCCCCCTCTTCCTCCTCTTCTCACAATCTTATCCCCTTCTTCTACCTCTTTCTTCTTCTCTTCCTCCACACCCACATCCACACCCACCCACATCCACACGCATATCCACACCTACCCACATCTATATCTATACCCACAGCCACACCCACATCTTCCACCTCGCTTTCTTCCCTTGCTTTGATCCCAACGTCGGGCTTCCTTCCCCTCGCTTTCCGGCGCGCAGCAACTCCGCCATGAGGCTGTCTCGCGCCTTATTCTCCCCTGCTGCTCTCCCCTCCCTTGCCTTTCCCCTTCCTTCGTTACGCCCCTGTCCTTTCACGTACGCCCACTTGCCCCGCTTCCAGTCTCATGCCCTTCGTGCTTCTCTCTCTTCCCTGTTGGACTCGCTAACTACGCTGCACTACATTAAACACGTTGCATTACCTTCCACTGCTTCACATTACACTACACTACATTATATTGCAATGTGTTTCATGAAACGACACTACAACGCACTGCATTACAAAACACTGCACAACACAAAGCTACACTACGCGATACAACACAGCAGAGCACAACAGGCACACCTCGAGACCCAAGCATGGCGTCAGGCGAGGCTCAGCGCCCAGCAATGTCCTGCGAATCCAGCGACTGACCCTGCCCGCTGCCAATGGTGCGGGGGCGGGAGGGGGAGGGGGAGGGGGGGGAGGGGGAGGGGAGGGGGAGGAGGGAGGGAGAGAGAAAGGACTACGAAAAATAACAGACGAAGATAAATGTTCATAGATTTTTGTTAATTACATTTTTAAAATATCTCTCCGGATTATTACCTCCTGAGTATTCGATGCCGGACATTTATCATTTGATATTTTTTTCACCATCCCCTTTCTTTTCAAGAAATCATTTCGTTCTATTTCAACTTTCCCTTACGTTGTAACTTGAGGCTTAACGAAATCCAAGGAGCGACGCCAGAGCTGCTCCCTGCAAGTGCCGGCCGTTGCGAGGGAGCGAAGCGGCGGGGGTGGAGGCGGGCGGGGCAGGGGGGGAGGGAAGAGGGTCACTGCCGCTGACATTTCACCGTAACATAACAAGATGTCGACATCGTCTTGCTCTGAGAACTCTGTGCGACTGTGTGTGTGTGTGTGTGTGTGTGTGTGTGTGTGTGTGTGTGTGTGTGTGTGTGTGTGTGTGTGTGTGTGTGTGTGTGTGTGTGTGTGTGTGTGTGTGTGTGCGTGCGTGCGTGCGTGCGTGCGTGCGTGCGTGCGTGCGTGCGTGCGTGCGTGAGAGAGAGCATGTGTGCATGAGTACGTGCGTGTGTTCGTCTGTGTGTGTGTGCTTATGCTGGCGTGTGGATGTTCGAGTCGCTAGCAGAGCGTTCAGCGAAGCCCCTACACCAAGCCAACCGAGGCTGCGGCAGACAAGCGCCCTTTGCCGAGGTGCGAAGGGCGTCCGGGCGCCTCCTTCGCCGAAGGTCGCCTCGGCGACCATTCCGCGGCCTAGGGAGCGCCAAGGAGCAAGGCGAACGTGTTACCTGCAGGCCTCGAGACGCTTCAAATGCACACGGAGACACAAACGCATGGACTCAAGAGGCGCGGAGGCGAGGTCGATGCAGCGCGGGAGACACCAAGGGCGAAACGAAGGGCGGCGCATAACAGTTTTCTCCCGCGTCCTCGCGCCCGGGAGTCGCGCGTTGGTCGCCGCGCGATAACGAGACGTGACGGCGGAGCAGAAAACCTCCCGGACTGAGATACGCAGCGACAGGGCGGCCGACCGACGGCGCTCGCCTCTCGGCAATACAGGCGGACTTCGGCGGAAAGGAGGGGGAGGAAAGGAGTCAATGAGAGGAATGAATGAATGACGGAAATTAAGGAAAGAAATAAGGGAGGAAAGAGTAAAGGAAGGAGGGAGGAAGAGAAGAAGGAAAGAAGGAAGGAAGGAAGGGAGGGAGGGAAGGAGGGAGGGAGGGAGAGAGGAAGAGAGAGAGAGAGAGAGGGAGAGAGAGAGAGAGAAAAGAGAGAGAGAGAGAGAGAGAGAGGAAGAGAGAGAGAGAGAGAGAGAGGAGGAGAGGAGAGAGAGAGAGGAGAGGAGGGAGGAGAGAGGAGGAGGAGAGAAGAGAAGAGAGGAGGAGAGAGAGGGAGGGAGGGAGGAGGGAGGGAGGGAGGGAGGGAGATAACGACGATACCAGTATCGCGCGGCCGCCACGCCCTCCGCCGCCGGGCCAACCACGCCCATGCCAGATCCTCCCGCCCGCCCCCCGCGAGCAGTAGCCGAGGGCGCACCGAGAGGCGGCCCTGAGCCGACCAGAACGCTGACAGGAAGCCTTCTTCCCGCGACGTGCCAAGGCAGCGAGTCTCCCGGAAACCTGAAAAAATATTCTAGTTGGAGGCGGAAATTAACGAAAGATCGGTGTCTGCGCCCTGAGCATGCAGCTCCGTCACGCAAGCACGGCGCACGTGAGAGGAGCGTCACGAAAGCACAAGCACAATAAAGGCAAAAGAACAGGGCCACAGGGGAAACCACACAAAAGCGAACAACCCAACGGACAAAAGCAGGAAAACGCGGAGCATGCAAGCGCATGCACAGCTAATGCTAAAAAATGAGGGAGACATGAAATGAGAAAAGGGAAGGGGCCCGGGCGAGGCGGAGGCAGCGGGCGGGGAAAGCAGGGCGAGGCAAGCATGCACGCACGCAAGCAAGCAACGTGGTACCCCAGACTTGCTTTATTATCGATGTGACATCTGCATTCGAGTCTCAGAAAAGCGCATGGAACAGCCACGAAACAGACGGAACGGCTTGGCTTCCGCACTCTCTGAGCGGCAAAACTGCGTGAGCGAAGCACGCCCTGGCACGCCCCCGTAGCCGTGCCGCACGTATCTCGAAAACTACCCGTGTCTGTCGAGCACGCGGACCGCGAGAAGCAGGAGGAGAGTGGCGGGAAGGAAAGCGGCGGCCATCAAACAGGGCAAAAGCCTTCGCTCTGCCGCCATTCGCCCCCTTAAATGGTTACTCGTTACTGAAGCTCTTGCAGCCAACCCCCCCCAACCACGAGCGAGCCGAGGAAGTACAGCGCCGCGCAGTGAGGGGATCGAGGAATGGTCGGGAGGGGCGGGAGGAAGGAGGGGAGAGTGGGCGGAGGGAGGGAAAGGCGAAGAAGGAGATGGAAAGGCAGAGGGAGAAAAACAAGGGGGGCGGCTCGCCTTCCACAACTTGAAATATAAGGTTGATGCAGCGGTCCGCGGCCGCCGCCCCGAAGCACGAGCAGAGGAGGGGGAGGAGGGAGAGAGGGGTGGAAGGGAAAAGGAGAGAAGGAGGGAGATATGAGTAAGGAGATGGAGATTGGGAGATAGGGAAAGAGGGAGAGAGAGAAAGAGGGGGAAAAAGAGTGAGAGGGAGAGGGGGAGATGGGGAGAAGAAATAGAGAGAGAGAGAGAGAGAGAGAGAGAGAGAGAGAGAGAGAGAGAGAGAGAGAGAGAGAGAGAGAGAGAGAGAGAGAGAGAGAGAGAGAGAGAGAGAGAGAGAGAGAGAGGAAAGCGAAAGGAACCCTCCCCCGGCGCTTCCCCGCCGGACTTCATCAAAGATCCCGCTCATCACCATTGGGAAATTGGCTAATGGTTGTCATGGTTACCTTACTCGCCAAAAAAATCTACATTCAAGCCATGTTTCCATTTCCTTTTTCGTGTCTCCGTTCCCGTTTCACTTTCTTCCTTTTCTAGTCCTCTCCCACCTGTCATTTTCAATTTCATCACCATTTTCATCACCGTTTTCATCATCATCACCACCACCAACAACAACAACAATACCTACACCAATTATTCCTCTTCTCTAGTCACTTCTTTCTCTCCCATTTGCCTCAATCCCTTTACTTCCCCCCCCCCCCCACTCCCCTCGATGCGGAGATACTGCAATTAGAAATGCCCAAGCAACAACCGCAACATGGACGTGCAAAGAGACGCTGCAAGACGCAACATTCAGAATCAGCTTAAGGGCCTCCTATGCGTCGGTTTCACGGCTTCTTCGCCAAACACAGACGCAGGAACGTGTGGGAAAACAAGCTTTTTAACCCTGACTTTTATCCCTTCATTTTCCCAGATTCCCTTTATACGGTTTCTTTGAACAATATCTTTGAACTGTGAAAATAAACTCCGAGGAACAACTGACTGTTAAGTGTTCAGTTAATATAACTGAACCAATATTAGATCAGTTTCCAAAGAAACAAAACCGGCCAAACCACGCGGTTCGGCGGCTGAGAGATTTCAAATATTTATCTACTCTTTTTTCCGTGCCATCTTTCTCCTCTTTCTTTCCTTTTTCTTATCAGTTTACTTCCTCCTTCTCCTTCTTCTTCTTTCTTCTTGTTCTTCCTCTTCTTCTTTCCATTTATATTCCTCTTCCTTTTCTTCTTCTTCTTCTTCTTCTTCTTCTTCTTCTTCTTCTTCTTCTTCTTCTTCTTCTTCTTCTTCTTCTTCGCCGTCGCCGTCGCCGTCGCCGTCGCCGTCGCCGTCGCCGTCGCCGTCGCCGTCGCCGTCGCCGTCGCCGTCGCCGTCGCCGTCGCCGTCGCCGTCGCCGTCGCCGTCGCCGTCGCCGTCGTCGTCGTCGTCGTCGTCGTCGTCGTCGTTGTTGTTGTCCTCTTCCTCTTCCTCTTCCTCTTCCTCTTCCTCTTCCTCTTCTTCTTCTTCTTCTTCTTCTCTCTTCTTCTCTTCTTCTTCTCTTCCTTCTTCTTCTTTTTCACTTCCTCTTCTCTTCCTCTTCATCATTCCTCTTCCTCTTCTCTTCTTTCTTTCTTCTTCTTCTTCTTCTTCTTCTTTCTCCTCCCCCTTATTAATATCATCATCATCATTTATTACGATCATCTTTGTCATCATGATAACTACTATCATTCAAATTATATATCCTCTTCACTTCCATTCCTGTGCCACTTTCATCATCTGTTGCCCCTCTCCCCTCTCCCTTTTCCTGTTTCCCCTCTCTCTTCCTCTTCTCTTTTCTCCCTTCCACCTTTTCCCTTTCTCCTCTTCACTCTTTTGCCATGAGACCAATAGAGCACGTGGATGTTGAGCACGTGGATGTTTGCCACGTGGCACTAAGGCAATTTAGAACCATCACAACAGCGATGACGATTATATCTGACCTCGTGTGACCTTTCAGTTGGCTCTCAGCAGTCGCCGTGAACAGGTGACCCGCCTCCGGCCCCCAGAGTTGGCGACACGCGACACAGCTCTTACCCTGAGACAACGTCTCGTGTGTTCCCTTACTGTGTTATTCTTCCTTAATAAAGAATCAAGCCGTTTAAACAAATATGACTACCCCAGCTAGCCATTATTTAGAGGACACACAGCCTCTTATAAACCAGTCAGAACACTAAACAAGAACTCCCATAAGGGAAATGTGCTGTTAATCGCTAAGGGTTTTATCTCGAGGAGCTGCCCTTCGCTGTGACAGTGCGGGGAGATAAGCGCACATCCCTCTCGCTTGGGCTAATCTCCACGGAGAGTCTTATCTCAAGTTTTTTTTCCTTAATCGATAACCTTTCGGCGAATATGATATGCACAATTTGTCAGTTTAATAACAGACATCACTATTGGGATTTGGGAATAAATAGATTAGTTTTGCCCTTTGAATGTAAACCACGAATACGTTATACGAATTTCGTGCATAATATTGGAAGCGTAGCAAATAGCCTTAACCAAATATAATATATGATACAGAAATAATAATTACAGTAATGAAATACAGCCTGGCATTCGGCTGAACTGCAACGACCCTCCATCCCCATCAAGGGTGACAATGGTTTTCCTCGGCAAAATGTAAACATAAAATCAAAATTCAATTCGTCTCAGATCCTACCATCCCATCAAGAGACCATAAACACGCCAACAAACCTTCTTATGCAACATTAAACTCTCCTTCATGTACCCAGGGAACTCGGTGTTTACCCGTGCTCGGTCTGCACGTACCCAGGCTTCTACTGTTACGTAGCCGAGCCTTTTTAAGACCTGGTTTGTGTGATTTCTAATGTCAAGGTTACTTCGCCTTTTTTATTCGCTGGTGAGCTACTTGGCACCGTCGTGGGTTCAGATCCACCCGATTTGTTTGCCGTGAGGATTCCACCGAATAAAACGGTAATGGAAAGGTATTCTAATAATGCCCGCGTCGCAGAGGAGAGCGGAGTGCACACAGTAAACAGAACAAGACTTCTGCTGCGGACGACGCCCACTGCAACGCTGCGACGGGAGGATCAGGATGAGCGGTGCCCAAGAGGGCAAGCCCGCAGCAGGCC
>NC_051394.1:54242694-54245194 GCF_015228065.2 Penaeus monodon
GAGAGAGAGAGAGAGAGAGAAGAGAGAGAGAGAGAGGAGACAGGAGAGAGAGGGAGAGAGAGACAGGAGAGAGAGAGAGAGAGAGAGAAGAGAGGGAGGAGGGAGGGGGAGGGGGAGGGAGAGGGAGAGGGAGGAGAGGGAGAGGAGAGAGGAGAGGGAGAGGGAGGGAGGAGGGAGGGAGGGAGGGGGGGGGTGGGGTGGGTGGGTGGGTGGGTGGGTGGGTGGGTGGGTGGGTGGGTGGGTGGGTGAGTGAGTGAGTGAGTGAGTGAGTGAGTGAGTGAGTGAGTGAGTGAGTGAGAACGTGCACATAAGCAAGTGCAAGGCCCAAAATTGGCGCAATTCAGCGCCCCCAATTCAGCACGCTGTCCGCCTTGGGCGTCGAGTCTCGTCAAGAGGCGGGTGGGGGCGACGCCCGAAGGACAACAGAACAAACAGAAGCCCCCAGGGTGCCGCAGGAACACAGGAACAACTGAAGAGGCCAACTGAAACATCTCTCTCTTCTTTGGCGTGTTTTGTCTCTCCTTATCCTGCCCTCTTATTATTCTTGGACAAAATCATCTTCCCCCCTCATCCTCTTATTTACGCTTCTTGTCTATCCCCCAGCTTCCCTTTTCTCTTTCTGTCTCCCTTATTCCTCCCTCTTCTTTTACATCCACTCCCGCTACTCGCCATCACCCTCACTGCTATCATATCCACCGTTTACAGTCACCACCATCCCATTTATAGTAATCAAAGTTATAAACACCTCACCAACCGTCACGAATGCCGTCGCCACATTATCGCCATTCCTTCTCCATCCTAACCGTAGCCCCCCCCCCCCGGCCGAGGCACGAAGCCCGCGCTGGCCTGGCGTCTGACGACCAAAATCTTGGCAAACACCTCCCGTGGAGGGTTCTCGGCGCGCCCTCGAGGCTCTCCTCTCTTGGCGAGTCCTGCTCCTTGTGGAAGGTCGCGCTCGAGGGTCTGATCGAGGAAGTACGTTGTCTGCGCTTGGCCAAACTTGACGAATTTTGTTGTTAATTTTTAGGTAACGGGGGCTGAAAAGGATACCAATCAGTCAGTCAGTTCATCCTGGTCCCATCAGATTTGTCCTCAAATCAAAATGTTTTTTTGTCTTTGTCTTCTCTCTCCTCTGTCTTTTCCTTTTCCTCTCCTTCCTCTTCCTCTCCCTCCCCCACTTTCTGTTCTGACCTGTCCCTCACCTCCTCTTACTCCTACTTCACTTCTTTTTTTCCTTCTCCCGTTTCATATTCTCCCTCGCCCTCCTTTCTCTTCGCCCTCTCCATCGCCCTCTGTCCCACTCGAGCTGTTGTCGTGCCGCCTGTATCCCTTGCTGTTAAGTGGAGCCTCTCAGCGTCCCGTCAGTTTGGGGATATGTAATCGCACTTCTCGCACCGATGGCCGAGATGCATCACGCGAGGCCCCGCCCTCCGCCCGTCGCTCCACGGGTTCTGAGGGAGAGGGCGAGGTCAGAGGTACTTCAGACGCAAGGTGCCTTCCTGTTCGCCTCTATCCTCTCCTCTAGTTATCCTAACTCGTTTCCTTTCCTTCGCATTCTTCTTTCTCCTATCCTTTTATCTTTTTACTTCTACCCACTCCCTTCCTTCCATCCCGCTCTCTTCGTTCATTAATTCCTTGCATACTGCTAGCAAGAAATTTCCCAATCCCCCCCCTAATCATCAGATCGAATATTCCCCCTTCCTATATTTTTCTCCCTCTCCCTTCCCTTTTCTGCAGCTTTCTCCTTCTCCCAATCCAAACATCGCCTCACGCTGCGGGTATCACAGTCATGCTCTACCGTCTTGGCTGCTGGGCCACCTTGGCATGCTATACCACTCTGCCATGTTGAACCATCCTGGCATGTAGTAACATCTTAACCTGCGGATCCTGAGGGTTACTGCAGACATGATTAAGGCCTTAGCGTAGATGCGGAGAGCACGGGGTTCCCTTCAAGTACATGACTGTTTATCTAGCGACCATACATTATACTCAAATATTTTCGAATATCTGGGTCCTCATGATTTATTCTAAAGAGCGAATTTGAGTTCTACGCGTTATATATATTGTTTAATAAGTTAGTCACTGTATTCTAAGTCTTGAGCAAGTCCTTGTTAATATGCATCGTTCCCTGCCTCTTGTCCCTGTTACCCTCTTGTTAACAATAGCAAGAAAGATGGCGCTGAAGCAGCATCAAATTTCAATATGTTTTTCAACCAAGCCAGCTTCACACATGCATTCCCACACTGACAACTGCCTGCTACAGCGCGCTATGAACGGCGCCACTTTAAGGTCGCAGCTGCTTGCGTGGACAGGCGGCGTTATGGCGTTATGGTCACTGCGTTATGGGTAGTGACTTTCGATTGCTGAGCTCGTGAACGTAGGTGTGTTGTGGCAAGAGGTAGTCGTACTGACGTATTTGTTTGTCCACATATGTGTGGTGTGAGAGTGCCGGCACGCTGAAGGTATAAGTAAGTGAAACTGTAAGATCAGTTCCGTAGAG
>NC_051394.1:54248840-54253840 GCF_015228065.2 Penaeus monodon
GGGGGAACCCTAACGGGTACCCCCCCGGGTCCAAAGGAAGCATCCAAATGAAAACTGCATAAGTACATGCGGACCACGGCGGCACAGACATGAACCTACCGTTTAAAAAAAGATAATAAGAAATATAATAATAAAATTATAAAAGATAAAAAATAAATATAAATATATAGTATAATATAAATAATGAATTATATAAAAAATATATATAATATATAATAATAATATGATTAATATAATAGGATATAATATAAATATAAAATTAGAGATAATATAATAAGAGATATGGATATAATATATTTTAGAAAATATATATATAGATAGAAATATAGATATTAAGTTAATAAAGAGATAAATAAGATATATGAAAGATAATAATAAAAAACACAGATATAGATAATATACAATATATACAGGATATATAGAGAATAATATATAAGAGAAAGATAATAAAATATACATTAAAAGATAATATAGTATATAATAAAATAGATATATATATAATATATATATATATAATTGATAGATATAATATATATAATTAATATAAACAGAGATATAGAATATAAATAAAAATATATATAATATATATATAATATTAAAATATATATAAAATAGAAGAAGATATAATAATATATATAAAATATATATATAGATAGATATATAAGTAAAGGATATATTTTATGATATAAAAACTTATATATAAAAATATATAATTATATATATATATAATATATATATAAATATATATATACAGGTTTTATAAAATTTATTTTTAATAATATATATGTATATACAGTATATGATATGTATATACAGTATATATTAAAATATATATAATTTTAATTATATATAAAATTAATATTTTATAATATATATTAAAATAAGTATATGTATAAATATATATTATATATAATATTATATATATATATATTTTATATATAATTAATAGTATATATATATATAGTATAGGGTTTTAAATATAGATATATATAATATATATATATATATATTATATATATATTAAAATATTATATATATATATAATAAAATATAATGTTATATGCACAGTCTAGGCGGAGCCCCTTTCGGCAGACAGAACATATACGAGACTCCTTGCCATTATGTTTAAAAAAGAAAATCAATGGCTGCATATCTATAAACACAGGGAGACAGGAAAACACAGATGGATAAAGAAAGTACAGATTGGTTTGTAGTACATAAGAGGCCAAGGCCAGACCAGTGAAAAACGAGAGGAAACTAAAAACACAAGACAGACAAAGTTGGAAAAGATCGGGAGAGGCCTACGTCCTGCAGTGGATTGACTCAGGCTGATGATGATGATGATATATATAATGTATGCATACATATATGTATGCATGTATATATATAATATATATATATATATAGTATTATATAATGTATATTAATATGTATATTTTAAATTTTATCTGTATATCATTATATATATATGTATATATATATATATATCATTATTATATTATATATACTACATATTATTATATATATGTATATATATATATCATGTATATTATATATTATATATATTATTATATATATATATATATATATATATACATATCATATATATATATTATACTATATATATTATGTATATTATGTTATATATATATATATATATATATATATATATATATATATATCATATGTACATACATATATACGTATATGCATATACATTATATATAGGTACACACACACCACACACCCCCGCGCACACACACCACACACACACACACACACCACACACACACCACGCAGCACGCACGCACGCACACAACACACACACACACACACACACACACACACCACGCACGCCACGCACACGCACACGCACACCACACCCACACCCACGCCACACCACACACACACACACACACGCACCACACGCACGCACGCACCACACACACACACCCTCAGCCTTCCGCGACGCCGCTCTTGCCGGCAGGCCGTGGAGGGCTTCCTCCGCCGGCCGTCGTCAGCGCGGCTGACCAAAGGCCTCACGACGCCCTTAGCGCCGTTCATATAGCGCTCGTTCGGGGTCCGCGCGGTATCGGGCGAACGCTCACTCGGGGGATGCGGCCTTTCCCTGCGGCTGAGCATCGAGTCTGCTGCGAGTCAGAGGAGATCGCCACGCAGGGGTGCAGCGGCCCCGCTTGTCCTTTGGGCGCGAGGAGGCGCGAAGGGGCGTGAAGGGTCGCGACGCACAGCGAAGGGCAGGGGCTGGAAGGCGAAGGAAACAGCATTTGAGCGACGAGGGAGACGTGATGGAGGGAGAGAGAGAGGGAGACTGAAGGAGAAGCTGAAGGAGGAGACTGAAGGAGGAGAGAGAGTGGTTTCTGTAGTTCCTCGGTATAAGAGCCATGCGAGGTCTGAAGAAAAGTCATCTAGGAATTGTAGTTGTAAAGAAAATAAATCAAAAGCAAAGAAGGACGGTGCTTGTGGCGGGATGTTCAGACGCCAATAATCTGAGGAAACTTTGGCAGGCAACGGAGGGAGTGAGAGGAAGAGAGCGAGAACGAGGAGGGAGTTGAAAGATAAGGTGCCGAGGGCTGGTTTATGAGCGCGGGGGCTCGTGCTGGGGGGGGGGGGGGGCAGCGGAGGACACCCGCAGAACGAAGGGGCGGGGGGGGGGTTCCCGAGGGGGCGGGAAAGAACAAGACCATTTTACTGAAAGAATTTCCGTCTTTTCCAACCTTTCAGAGCTTCATCCTTCTCTTTTCTTCCGTCGAAAGTCACCCTGTGCCCCCCTCCCCTCCCCTCCGTTCCACTCCGTTCCCCTCCCCTCCCCTCCCCTCCCATGTGCTCCCCATCTAAATCCGTCCCCACTCAGTCTGATTGACTCCCCCCCCCCGTCCCCCACCCCAATTCGCTCATGCATGGCCACTTCCCCGCCGGCCCCAACCCCTTCCCCCTTCCCCCTTCCCTCTTGCCCTCTTCCCCCTTCCCCTCTTGCCCTCTTCCCCCCAGACGCCCCGATGAGTCAGTCTTGTCGCTGTCTCCTGTTCACCGTCATGGGGAAACCTAGAGGACGGAGGGAGGGAGGGGAGAGAAAGGGGTAGGTTTGTCGGTCGAAACGCTTGCTGTGTCTGTTTGTCTGTCTGGGAGGAGGACAGGCGCAAGACAAGTCTATAGAGGAAGGGGGAGGGGAGAGGGGGAGAGGAGAGGAGAAGGGGGTAGTTGTGCCATGCAGTCGGGGCGATAAGAACGTGCCCAGTGTTTAATGTGGAAAGCACCAGCTTTTTCATGTGTGCAGTCCTCTTCGCCGTGCTTTCGGTAAACTCAAAAGTGAATTTATTGTTTGTATTCCCGACACTACTGTTATTTGGTGGCTGCCCCGGGTCATCTTCATCTTCATCTTCATCATTATTATTTTTTTATGCAGATTGCAACGCCCCTAATTAAGCGTGATCCGTACTGGATTCATGTTTTGCAGTAAACGCCATTGATGTTATATTATTAAAGAGGCCTAACCTTGCTTTGCTTTGACAGGTCATTGCCCCCGCGGGGTCCTGAGGGAACCTTTGAGCGAATTGTCAGCGAAGTGCCACGTGCGGGCCTCCAGTCGCGAAGAAGTCCATATTGAATCCTAAAACGAGTGTCGGGGCCGCGAAATGCGCTGGCAATCGAGAGTAGTCGCAGCCCGGTTCCCCCGTGATATAAATCGCGGCGGAGGCTCGATACCCGGCAGCAATCAGTCACAGGCGGCCGGGAGTCAAAGCCGGTGCACAGCCGAGCAAGCCCCCCGTCCCCCTCCCCCTCCCTCCCTCGCGGACGGAGGCCTGACATATCGGATTATTGTCCCGACATCGCATTGGGTATCGGGAAGGCCGCCCGACCGGCCGAGGACCGGGACGAAGGGAGGTGGCAGGGGAGGGGAGAAGGGGAAGGGGGAGTACGCGGAAGGGAGGGGTAGGGGAAGGGACAAGGAGGGGTCACTGGCGATAGGAACGCCACAGCCACCCTCATGCGATCAATGCGCCATTTGCAGTAATTGCACGTTGCAAGTTTAGTATCGCGTGGTAGTCCCCAGCTTACCCATGCTGGGAGGATTGTGTGAGTCCGTGTTTATCAGTATCTTTGAGTCTCTGGGTCTGTGCTTGTTTTTGTCTTTGCGCGGATGCGTCCGCCTCTGTGCTCGTCTCTTGATGGATTGATTGATTGAGTGTGTGTGTGTGTGTGTGTGTGTGTGTGTGTGTGTGTGTGTGTGTGTGTGTGTGTGTGTGTGTGTGTGTGTGTGCGCGCGCGCGCATGTGCGTGCGTGCGTGCGTGCATGGAAGGTGTGTATGTATGTATGTGCGTGTGGCTGTTACATTGCATCATTGTTGGGGCGGGCGAGCGTTGTCGTGTTTTTGGGCCATTTCTGTGCCTCTCTGTTATGTGTTGCGACGGGCGGCGGCGTCTCGCTTGCAGTCTTCCCGCCTCCTGCGGTCGGCTGCGAGTCGGGCGGGGGGCGACTCGGCTTGAGGGAGAGGAGCTGAAGCCGTCGGCGTAGAGAGGCGGCTGCGCTGTGCATTACATCATGCTGACACACAAAGCCGCGCGGACGTGAAGCGAGAATATCGGCGCTCCCCTCTTCCCGGCGGGCCCCCTCCCCCCCGCAGTTTATTGTTGTTTATTGTTTGTTTGTTTACATGAGAACGGGAGAGCTTATCGAATCAACAAGGCACTTAGATTTGATGATGCTGACACAGGTGCCCATCGGCGCCCGAGGAGAGTGCGCTCGAGGTTTTATTGGCACATCATGCTCGCGGCCCCGGTTTCCTCTCTGCTTATTTGCTCTGCTCTCGCCCGGCCTGTCGCGGCCGCCGGCGGGGGCGTCCGGGGCCGCCCGCATGGAGCTCTCGCCGTCGTCGTCATCGTCTCGCGCCGCCCGCGCTCTGCCGCTGCTTTTCGCCTCGTTTTGCGCCCCCCCCCCCTTGGCGCGTTTGTCCGATTCTTGCTGAGTCTTTCGTGTTTGT
>NC_051394.1:54258840-54261340 GCF_015228065.2 Penaeus monodon
CGACCTAAGCCGAGGCCGCAGCGCGTGCTTTCCCGAACCGGCGCGGTATCATCGTGCACCGGCAACTTCGCTCTAGGATTGAAGTTTTATGGTGTTCTTTTTAGTCCTACGGCCATTTCCCGGGTCGTCGAGTGGGCCTCCCTCAGCGCGGCCGCACCGAGCGCCTCTCGCGCCCTGGTGTCGCTCCCATTTTCCTCCCGGTGCTGCCCCGCCTCACCTTCCTTTATTAAGACGGAGAGCCTCTCCCGGCAGGCCTAGCTACGGGCCTCCGTGGCCCACTTCCTCAGGGGAACGGGGTCAAGGCGCCGTTCCTGACCTGCTTCAACGGGAAGAGGTTGTCCTAAAGAGCTGCTTAGAGGCAAGAGAAGAACAAGGAAAAATGTTTTTTTTGACATGTTACATCGGCTGTTGAGTGAGGGGGGGGGGGGCAGAGAAAGGAGCAACTCTGTGGAGTTTTGTTTGTTTGCCCTAGTTAGGTAGTCCTGCGAAGGCCGTCTGACTCTGCTCCTTGCTAGGCCTACTGATGTGAGTAGGCGGGAAAAAAAGGTTTCCTGTCGTGATGTGAGTGGCAGAGGGCGCCGTCTTCCAGGGGCGCCGTCGTCACATATTAGTGATTAGGTTCCAGGTCAGTATAGACCTTGACCGGGACAACCTGAGGCCGCGTCCCTGCATCAGATCGTCTGCGTGTGGGACCGGCAAATGGGTCAGCCTCCCGCTCGGTGGTCTTGTATTCTCTGCCACGCGCGTCGTCCGCTCTGCATCGGTGTAGCAGAGCCCCGGCCTCTGCTCTCCGCCAGGCTGCATACAAACATGCACTTAGGATGTTGTGCAGGAAAGGTAAACAGATTGCAGATCACGCTCTCACGCGGCCAGACAATTCGGCGCGGAGGCAGAATTCGGAGCAAAACACAAACGCATGCGGGGGCAAAATGAAGCTTATTTCATCTGATTTGTGTGTAATTCACGACTGCCATTTTCTTTTCTTTTTTTCCTTTTCTTACATGCTGGACGTTCTCGAAATATAAAGTATTTTTTTAGACGGATCAACGCTTATTAGTCATATGCAACATAATATGGAGGCTCATTCGCACCACCTTATGTAAAGCAACGCTTAATTTGCCAACGGAGGCTTACCACATTATGGAAATCATCACGCGGAAGATATCCTGATGTTGGGAATAATAATATACAGAATAACATTCCAAAGTGAAACAAAGTCACGCGTGGCATACCGGAAAGTGAGAAAGGAAGAGGGAGAGGGAAGAGGAGGAAGAGGAAGGAGAGAGAGGGAGAATGAGGATATGTCCTCCGACCTAAAGCTCCTGAGCGTGTCTTCTCCGTGAAGTCCTCCGGGAGCATCACACGAAGGGAGACCCGCGGAAGCTCCTTGGGTGGCGAGTCGCGATTGCAATTGCAGTTGCTCTGAGCCGCTAAGGGTCGCCTTGCAGGCTGCTCTTGTGGCTGGGATGCCGCTCCGTGTTTGCATTCGGCTCGCATCTAATTAGCTCTTTCACGGGCTCTTGGTGAGGCTGTTAGATGCATTTAGGTGGCTATTGTCTTAGAAATGATCTCTCAGTAACGGACGAACTGAGGTAAAAGAGAGGAAGGCGCAGATTGATACGAGCAAGGGGAAGAGGCCGGCCCGCTGGAGGGCGAGTTGCGTCCGAAAGAGGCGGGCGGTCCGGAGCATCCATTCAGGCGGAGGTCATTGCGTGTCCGGATTAGAGCTGCCGGAGCGGCTGCGGAGGCCGCGGGGACGGACGGGCCGGGCGCGAGGGCTGCGGGCGGGCGCGGCGGCAGCGCCTCGTCGCCCGTCGGCGGAGGGCGTGCCCGGGTGCATTCGCGGAGGGGGAGGGAAGGGGAGAGGGAGGAAGGGAAAAGGGGAGGGGGGAAAAGTGGACGCTAGGGGAAGGGGATGCGGAAGAGGAGGAGAAAAGGCAAGTGGTGGAGGAGAGAGAAGAATAGAAACTAGGAAACGGAGAGGGGGACGGGGGTGGAGAGAGGCGAAGATAAAGGAAGGAGAGGGAAGGGAATCGACAAGGAAGGATGAGAAGAAGGAGGGAAAACGAGGAAGGGAAAGGAAAACGAGAAGGAAAATAAAAAGGGGAATGTAAAGTGGAGTTACAAGGGTGAAGGAGAAGAAATGGAAGAATTAGGGGAAGGAAGGATAAGGATAAGGGAGAAGATTTGAAAAGGAATGGGGAGGGAATGATAAGATAAGAGAAGGAGAAAGAGAAGGGGGAAAGGTAGAAGTGCAAGGATAAGGACTATGGGGGAATCGGGAAGGCGAAGAATAAGGGCGAGGATAGGAGAGGGAGGCGGCGGATAATGCGAGGGCCGCGGGGGAGGGAAAGGATAGGTTGTGGGGATGAAACGTAATGCCGCACATCCTGCCCATTGGACGTTGCTGCGCGGGCGGCCTGCGCTCTGGATGCAGGCCGGTGGCGCAGACGGGCGGGGGGGGGGGGGGGCGAAGGCGAAGGAGCTAGAGCGAGAAAGG
>NC_051394.1:54262717-54272717 GCF_015228065.2 Penaeus monodon
GGGTTTTTTTTTAAATGGTAGGTATGTGTGTATACGATGTGTGGTTGGGCAGTATGCGTGTAAAGTACAATACATTTTTTTGATAATCCCAAAATACCTATGTGTGGTTTAATTTGTAGTATTTATGTATTTATGTATTTATGTATGCATGTATGTATGTATGTATGTACGTAGGTACGTACGTACGTCCGTATGTATGTATGTATGTATGTACGTACGCGTGCATGCAAGTATACTATATGCATAAAAATAGAAGCCCAACCGAGCTTGTTAGATAAAACCGCAGAAGTCAGAACCTCACATCCGCCCCCCCCCCTAAGGTCCCAGCCCCGTCGGCCTCATGAGTCACAGGACACGTCCGCCTCATCATCAAGATCATAATCACAGCCGATCTGTCCTTGTACTCCCTCACCCTCGCTTTCCCTGGCACCGTCGCGGCTGGCTCTCAGTCCTGCGGAGCCATGGCACCCGAGGCGTCGAGGCTCAATGGGCCCCGCGTATAATGGCACCTTGGCACCGTCGACGCTCCCTCCCCCCGCAGGAAGGGAAGAGGAAGGCCGCCGTTTCCTCCCACTCCATCACCGTTTGACTAATCATCGCGGCGGCGTTGCTCGTCATTCCGAAGGGCTGCCGGGCGGCTCGCCCGGCAGCCCTCGATCAGCCGCCACAGCGCTCGTCGCCCCCCCTGGCACGGCGGACGAAGCCAGCGCCCTTCCCGTGACGTCATCCTGGCGATAAAGCATGTTTCTCTCGATGAAGATCATGGCAGTCCTTGCGGTACGCTAACTCACGGACGCGTAAATACGTAAATGAAAATATAAATAAATAAACAGTTGGTGAGGAAGGGAGACAGGAAGGGGGGGGAAGGAGGGAGGGAGGGAGGGAGGGAGGGAGGGAGGGAGGGAGGGAGGGAGGGAAGGAGGGAGGAGGAGAGGGATGGTGGGAGGGAGAAAGGCTGACGGAAGGGGGTTGAAGCAGTAAGTGTGGAAGGTGAGGGAGGGGGCAGACCGAGTGGGAGCAAGAGAAAGAGTTCGCGAACACAATGGGACAAAGAACCGTGTGTACAACAAAAAATATATCAAAAGATGGAACAACGAAATGTGAATAAAAATTTACCACAACAGAAATTAAAATTTACTTCTTCGCCCTTGAAAGATCCCCCCCCCCCCCCCAGACAATGAATATCCCGAAATAGCCACAGGTTCCCGCCGCCCCCGCCCAGACGCTGGTTTCCCTTCCCTGCAATTCCAGTCATTCTGTCGGTCACATTTCCCGCCTCGGAACGGCTCGCGGCGCCGCTCTCCTCCCTCTCGGCCTTCTCTTCCCTCGCGGCATCAAGGCCTTCGGCCGCCGTCGCCTTCGGTTTCGCCGCCTTCGGTTTTTTGTAAATACTATTACGTCGGCGTTCTCTTCGCATGGCGGGGGAGGCTGATGTTATTTTTACACCGTATTAATTGACTTCCCTTTCTCGCAAGTCATTAATTCTCGGCTGTTTTCTACATGGCAGTCACGTCTTTTCTTTTCCTGCATGTCATCAAATACCCTTATATCTTTGTCATACAGCGTCGCCTAACACTGTGTGGGTTTCGTTTTACAGCGTACTCCTTTTTATGTGACTTTGGCGCTATTTTACATTTCGTTAATGCTGTTCCAGGTGCGCCGTCATTATCACAAGTCTGGGTTTTTGTTCAACAACGAATTCCGTGACATTACTGCTCCTCCCTGCTCTGTGCACGATAGCACATGTTGGGTCTTTGAAAAGGGCGTAACTTTACAAAGCTTTATAGCGTTTTGCTTCATGACAAAGTCGTACGCCAAACCCTCTTCTCTCACCATCCCCTCCCCCTCCCCTCCCTCCGGAGCCACTCACCCCCACTCCTAAACCAGGTCACACCTTCGTTGCAACAGCGAGCGGCGTTACACCCAGAGGCCCCCGATAACGCTCACGTCACATCGACGTAACACGATGTGACGTGAGAGTGACGCTGTGACCGTGACGAACGACACGTGTCGCCACCGCCGCCGGCGTGGAGAGGGGGTAAAACCTGAGGGGGGAGGGGGGAGAGGGAGGGACGTGACAGGCCAGCCGTAGCGTCGCGTGGCGGCCGACGCATTCCGTGACGCAACTATGACGTCGCGCTGAGGGGCGCTGAAGAGCCATCATGTCAGACACAACAACATCAGCGACATAGCGGCTGCTTCAACACCATTTGCCTTGTCATGCGCATGGCGGGGCGTTCATGAACAACGCACCAGACTGCACGAATATCTAAAATAATCTGCAATGTGCGAACAGCGGCAGCAGCGAGAGCACCGCTACGAGGAAACAGACGAGGAACTGCAGCAGGAGCCGCAGCCAGGGGCCCCGAGCGCCGCCGCCTGCCTCCACGCGGGCCAGGCGCGCTCTGCATGACGCCGCCACGCCGAGCAGGGAAGGCCGCGGCGAGCCTGTCACGCGCATGCCTCGTCCTGCTCCTGCACCATGCATAGCAGGACGATGATCCCTGCAAGACCGAGCTCCCGCATGTGGATGACTGAGAGCAAAGAAAGAGGAAAAGGGAGACAGATGATAATCGACCGCAGGAAGAGAAAATCCCCGAAAGAAGGTTAAGAAAGCGAAAGGGAAGATAAAAATTCGATGACGGAGAGGAAAGAAGCAAGAAGATAACGCCGGGCGAGAGGGCAGGCCGGTGAGCGGCGACGGTACGTAACTGAGAGAGGAAGGGCAAAAGATAATGGACGGATTGGTAGAGAACGAAAGCATACACAGAGAGGGAGAAGTAAGATAAAATCGAAGAGAGACGAAAAAACAAAACAATGGGCCATGATCAACAACTGCAAAAATACAATAAAAACAACACTAAAACACACAAACACGCATACAACCTCTCCCGCCTCCCGGCCTCAGAGCAGCCTCGCGCAGCACCCAAGCCCGCGGCGCTCCGTGACGAAGCCCGACGCCGCCGTGAGAAAGTCCCTTCGAAGCGAGGCGATGGAGACAGCGCCCTCCGACTCCTCTCGTGTGACTCGGGAGGGATGACCACGATCGATTATGTCAACTAGGGAGAGGCGGGGAGAGGGGAAGGGAGAGGGAGAGGGAGAGGGAGAGGGAGAGGGAGAGGGAGAGGGAGGGAGAGAGGGAGGGAGGGGGGGAGAGAGAGAGAGAGAGAGAGAGAGAGAGAGAGAGAGAGAGAGAGAGAGAGAGAGAGAGAGAGAGAGAGAGAGAAGAGAGAGAGAGAAGAGAGAGAGAGAGAGAGAGAGAGAGATTCGTGCGCAGTCACGTACACAGAGCTCATCACTAAATAACAATATTAGTACCTTTCTCACCACACTCTGGCTTGACTCCTACAAGTCTATAAATGTACCAATGGCTCATGACACCCATCAAAGACATCGATGCGGACTACCCGGCTTTTGAAATCATCGATTATCCAAATTGGATTTGACCGGTGAAGGGTTTGTTTACATCTTGACGCCCCGCCCCCTTTCGGACGCGCAAGAAACCCCGTTAACCGGAACTCACGCTTCACCTGATATTTGTCACAACTTTTCTTTTCCTGCTGTTTTTTTTTTTTTCTGTTCCCAACTCTTTTACTGATGGTTGGTGGACCCGAGAGGAGAACTCAGCCTCTTGTAAATGAACACAGTCCGGCTTCCTAACCCTCTTAACAATTATCTCCCACCGCCCATCGCTCGCCGCCTGCGTCCACCGCCCACCACCCTCCCCCACCGCCCGCCTACACACCACCCATTGCTCACTACTGCAACTCACAAGACCGGGTCTAGTCATACTGTCTTGCTTATGCTCTTGTCTCTCGTTACTGCCTTCACACTAAAAGTACTGCATTAAATATAATGTCATCTGTCGCTACATCCATTCACAGGAGTATCGACAGACCAAATATCCCAGGCTGTGGCAAGAGAATCAAGGAAGAAGTATATAATTATAAACACTGCCTTCAGGACAACTGTCCGGATTTGTGCAACGTCGAAACCTCAACAATGAGCCTCTCTTCAGTTGTGAAAAGACGGGCGAACTGAGAGCATCGAACGGCACTGAGGACCCCGTCATTTTCCTCCAGGAAAACGACGCTGCTGAGAAGGTGATCAGACAAAGACTTGGAAACCAAAGTCGAGGAAAGCGAAGCGCTGCACATCTGGTGGGCATCAGAAAAGGCCAGAAAATTAAAAGGCGTGAATTCATTATTCAGTAGCCAAAAGCAAGAGGTGGTAGAAGCGGCTCTTTACCAGACGGAAGAGCTACAAGCACCCACCATCTCCAGACCTACCAGTCATCCTCGAAGTCTAGAGTGTGTAGCCAAAAAGGCCACTCCCAGGCAGACTGTTTTAAACTAAAGCACTGTAATTACTGCAATAAGAAATTCCACGCAGAGGAAATTTGCAGGGAGAGGATTGCCGACCGACGTCAAAAAGACCTTGCATTCCTATAATAACACAGGAGAATTCCCAAGACAGTAGCAAAATTTGAGAATTACGAATAATTTCAGCAAATGTGAGAGGATTCCACACCAATGTTGGAGAAATAACTCACCAGTGTGTAAACAAACAGAAGGCCGTCATTGTATTCGCAGCTGAAACCTTCCTACATTACAGAGTTCTGCCCATCGATGCACGTATTTCAGGATACTCAAACCGGATACGTAGAGAAATGCGCAGAGAGGAGGAATTGCACGCCGTTACAAAATAAACCTGCAACTACAGATTGTAGGTTTTCCCTTACCAGACGATATTGAGTTACTACTCTTCAGACTGGTGGACAATAAACGGCGCGGTATTCCTCTCTGTGGATGCTACCGGCCGCCATCACCCGGGGCACTACTTAAAGATTTCATAATGCAAAACCTTGATCAGCTTATTACTACCTATAACTGCCATCAGTTTGTGTTATTTGGAGACCTAAACCAGCAGAGTACTATCAGCTTTCGATGAACTAAAGGCAGTCCATGACCTACTGGACTTTCCAACTCATCGCTCTGGATCGTCTCCAGTTGTCAACGACCTAGCTTCCCACTCAGTAACGTCAGCCCCACTTGGATGTGTCGGGACATCTGACCACGAAGCTGTCTTAACAAAGATTAGCTTAAGAACACCTAGGGAGCAAACCATGACAAGAACGATGTGGAAGTGGGAGGATGCAAATTGGCCCAACAGTATCAACTAAACCTCGACAGCCTTCAACACAGGAGAGACGTAGCTGGCTTGACGACGATGTTCCGAATCCATCGGCAACGCGTTCCGCACCTGCAGCATATGAGACTGCCAGGAAGACGAGCTGCGCCCCACGAGAACAGAAGAACGAGCGCCGCCGCACTGGAGGAACCTCGCTGTTGCACGGCGCACCACCAGCGACAGTTTCCCTCCCGATATTCCAAATTAAGGAATCTAGTCATTTCTGTCATCGATGTGGAAGCTCAGCCCTTACAAAAGCAAAGCACATATGCGGCTAAAGATTACTAATAGATGATTTTAGGTAATATTTGTATATTAAGTGGCTGAATCAGATGAGGTTAGACTTTCAGACTGAATTCCTTTAGTGTGTAACATGGCTAATAATCATAACCAAATATGATGTAAGTGTTTTACAATAAAGTTTTAAAACGAACGAGAGAGATCTATTTCTATTCCATTTGTTACAATGGAGAAAGAGAAAGAGAAAGAGAAAGAGAAAGAGAAAGAGAGAGAGAGAGAGAGAGAGAGAGAGAGAGAGAGAGAGAGAGAGAGAGAGAGAGAGAGAGAGAGAGAGAGAGAGAGAGAGAGAGAGAGAGGGGGGGGGGCATAGATTCAGCCTTAGATGAATTCTCTCACAATTTTCTGTGGTGTTATTTTATGGAATGAAAACAAGAACCGAACAGTCCTTATTCTATATAAAGATGACATATTGATAGAATCATAACAGATCCATCAAAACGAGCTCATAAACAAGAAATAACTTCCACAGAAACCAAACATAACGAATACGCAATAAGAGTCAAAATCTTCAGCCCTGATGCCGTGGCAACAAATACCCTGGGCGCTGGCAGATGCCCCCCCCCCTCCGTCCGCCCCGCCCGCCGACCCAGCACTCATTCATAAGAATTTCAAGTCACCTTCTTCACGGAGATCTTTTCTGAATGGCCACATGAAAGGGATCGAACCCGAAGCGCACGATGCTGGCCTCCCGTTCCTCTCGTGACCAAATCGCCGCAGACAAAGCTTCTACCCGAGATACATATAAAAATAAAATCGTTGTCAGACACATTCGGGCTGAGGGCTGCTGGGCGTAACGAGCCAGAGAACAATTCCCGCGACAGTAACGACCGCACAAATACACGTAAATGTGTCACCTGGTTGTAAACAAGCCCCAGGTCCCAGGGGCAGGGGGGCAGGGGCAGGGGAGGCAGGGATGAGGGCAGGGCGTGGGGGTGGTGAGGGTGCACTCAGTCATTCCCCGCGGGGACGAGGGAGCAAGCAAGGGCGACAGAAGAAGGTAGTGGAGACAGGCGAGGAAGGCGAAGAGGCAGATCATCGCCGGACGACGTGGAGCGAATCGAGCGCCGACGAGGCCAGCGGCGGGCGAGCAGGTGCGGCCCAGGGGACGAGGCACCGCCGCCGCTCAGCTGGCGGGTGAGCATGTAAGCGGATACGCGGGCAAACAGGCCGTGGGCGGGGCGCGGAACATACGGAGTGACAACAACAGCAAGTTCCCGGAAAGCCTGCGTGGCGGAGGGATCGCCGGATTTTCTCAGGATAATCTCAGGCTATAGTGGTCCGATCCCGCCCACGCGGCCCGCCAGTCGCTCGCGTCTCAGTCGCCTCTCCACTGGCTTTGGGTGACGGACAGACACTCTAGTATCGTCGGAGGCAATGCGCTCGGCTCACGCAAGACTGAGCCGGATGGGTGAGCTGGTTTCACGGCGTTGGCTATGTGTATGTGCGTCGTCCATCCACCCACTCTACCTCTTCATTCATTTCCTCCCTCTCTCTCTCCCTCCCTCAATCCCTCACTCACTCACTCACTCACTCACTCTCTCTTACTCTTCCCCCTATCTCTCTCCCTCTGTCCTTCTGTCCCTCTGCCCTTCTCTCCCTCTCTCTCTGACGTTCCACCCTCGGCGTTCCGAGTACAGCGCCTTCCCCTGAAGCGAGCCGCTCTCCTGGCCGCCGCAGACCGAGGGCCACGGCACCTGCAATGCGAAGAGAGCCACGGCCAATCAGCTCCCGAACCCAATCCTTTGTGGCGACGATGATAGCGAGGATCCCTTCCCAGGCAGCGGTCGACGCGCGCTGGTCACGGCGCACAAATGCAAGACAAAACAAGAACACTCGTCTATGCATAGTGGTCGGGAACAAACGTATTTGCTTCGTCAGAGAGTAGAAGCAAGAAACGGCGTTTGAGCTTCCCTACCGTATTGCCTTTGTCTACCTAAGTTATCGATGGATCCTTCCTTAACCCAAGGCAGCGGCTTCCTCTCTTCCTCCCTCAAACCCCTCGTCTTGCATAATTCGAACAATAACTTATCTCGCTTCTTCAGCATAAATGCAACACCTCCTTGCCTCTCTCGTATTTGTCACTCCCTTCTCTCTCCTCTTATTCATGTACCTCCTTACTCCAACGACGCTCTCCTCCTTCCCTCCTCTCTCCTCCCTCTCTCTCTCTCTCATCCTCCTCCCTCCCACGTCGTCTCTCTCTCTCTCTCTTTCTCCTCTCCCTTCCTCTCTCTCTTCTCCTCTCCCTCTCTCTCTCTCTCTTTCCCTCTCTCTCTCTTTCCTCTCTCTCTCTCTCTTTCCCTTCCTCTCACCTCCCTCCCTTCCTCTCTCCCTCCCTCCCTTCCTCTCTCTCCTCCCTTCCTCTCTCTCCCTCCCTTCCTCTCTCCCCTCTTCCCTCCCACTCCCTCTCCCTCCCTCCCCTTGTCCCACGGCCGCTCCCTTCCAAACCGAACACGGGCCAGAAGCGCAAAACGCGACTGAAACATGACAGAGGCTCCCCCTTCCCCTCGCTTCCCCATTCATCCCGCGCCACGCGTGTCCCCGCGCCCTGCCATGCCCCTCTCACACCCCTGTCATGTGCCCTTGGATCGGACCACTACCATGGGTCCCTGTCTGAGCCCCTGTCATGAGCTCGCTCTCCGCTCCGCCCCCGAGCTCTGGTACCCGCTTCCAGGCCCAAGTGTGAACATTAAAAACACATTTGCGATGGAAATTCCTTCCAAATTGAAATGTGAGAGCGCGACCACCGAATGAATCGCCCGACCCTTGCTCTACTGCGTGCCCCTCCCCTTCTCTCTCTCTCTCTCTCTCTTCACTCTTCTCTCTTCTCTCTTCTCTCTTCTCTCTTCTCTCTTCTCTCTTCTCTCTTCTCTCTTCTCTCTTCTCTCTTCATTCTTCACTCTTCACTCTTCACTCTTCACTCTTCACTCTTCACTCTTCACTCTTCACTCTTCACTCTTCACTCTTCACTCTTCACTCTTCACTCTTCTCTCTCTCTCTCTCTCTCTCTCTTCTCTCTCTTCTCTCCTCTCTCTCTCTCTTCTCTCTCTCTCTCTCTTTCTCTTCTCTCCTCTCTCTCTCTCTTTACTCTTACTCTTACTCTTACTCTCACTCTCACTTTCTCTCACACAGACACACTCGCTCTCACACTCTCTCTCTCCTCTCTCTCTCTCTTTACTCTTACTCTTACTCTCACTCTCACTTTCTCTCACACACACACTCGCTCTCACACTCTCTCTCCCTCTCTCTCTCCTCTCTCTCTCTTTACTCTTACTCTCACTCTCACTTTCTCTCACACACACACTCGCTCTCACACTCTCTCTCTCTCACTCTCACTCACTTTCATACACTCGCTCTCATACTAACTCTCATACTCACTCACTCTCCTCTCCTATCATCTCCCTCTCACTAGCATTCCCCCTCCCTTCCTCCGCCGTGTCCCCGCCCCTTTCCCTCGCCCCCGCCTTGCTTTCCTCGCCCACTGCTCGCCCCCCCCTCGCCCCTTTGCCCCTTTCGCTCTAAAGAGTGAGGGAGACGACAGGGCTCGCGGTTCCGCCGATGGCTGCTGACATCAGACTAATGGTTTGCCTTCTGCGTGTCGCCACCGCGGCTCCTGCCCCTTCGCCTCCAACCGGCGCGGTGGGGGAGGGGGGGGTTCTAGTAAGTGTTGGGGTGGGAGTGGGTGGGCTGGGGAGGGGTGGGCTGTGGTGGTGGGGGCAAGGCGGGGGCGGTCCTGGTGGTGGAGGGAGGCAGGGTTGGGATGCGGTGAGGGGGGTGGGTTGGAAGCGGCACGACGATGAAATGGTGACGTATTGCCGGTGTGCACGTGAAAATGCCGCAAAAATGCCCCTCCGCGACCGCTGGAATACGAAAGATTGACGGAAAATGACCTGTAAAAGGTATGTTTATATATCGCGAGAAACAAGAACAGAAAACATGCCTAACATCACCTGCGCTCATTTGGCAAAGGTAAACACTCCACAATTCGCAAACATCCGGAATAAATGGAAAGAGGGTGTGGGAGAGAAGAGAAAAATGAGAAGAGAGGTGAAGGGGGAGGGAAGGGGAAAGAGAAAGGGAAGGAAATCGTGAATGAGTGAGTGAGGGAGGAAGAAAAGGAAAGAAAGAAAGAAAGAAAGGGAAAGGAAGGAAGGAGGAAGGAAGGACGGAAGGGAGGAAGAGAGTGAGGGAGGAAGGGAGAGGCAACAAGGCCCCTGAGAGGAAGCTTTCTCAGCCAGATAATCCCTCTGTGGCCTCGACCCTCGCTGCCTGCTCTGCCTGTGTGCTTGCTTCTTCCTTCCCTGCTTCCTCCCAACCTGCTTTGCCTGTATGGCCGTCTGCTTCCTTCCTTGATTCCATGTTATCTGTTTTGCTTGCCTTTCCGTCTCTTTCCCTGTTCCTTCGCTACCTGCTTTGTTTTTAAGCCCGTTTGCCTCCTTCCTTGCCTCCTTTCTGTTTTGTTTGCGCGCCTGCCTGCTTCATTCCCTGCTCCCTTGGTGCGTTTTTCTTGTAT
>NC_051394.1:54277717-54288809 GCF_015228065.2 Penaeus monodon
TTCCCCAACGCGAGCCGAGGCCCGCGCCAACCCAGGTCTCAAGCCGCGTCGATGCCACCGACCGCCGAGCCCCTTAGCCAGGGTGACGCTACGAATAACGGGTATTTATCAAAATGGAAATTATCATCAGTATTTATTTATCAAGGCCGCGGTGGCCGAGTGGTTAGAGCACAGGACTCAAGACTGTCACGACGGCAATCTGAGTTCGAGGGTTCGAGTCACCGGCCGGCGCGTTGTTCCCTTGGGCAAGGAACTTCACCTCGATTGCCTACCTAGCCGCTGGGTGGCCAAGCCAGCCCAAGTCAGTGCCGGGTAAATAGAGATGGTGACTCGATAAAAACACCGGGCGGAAGGCAATGGCAAACCACCGCTCTAAATTGCCAAGAAAATCATGGAAATCCATGATCGCCAACGTCCTGGTGGGACAGGGCACTTGGGAAAAAAAAAATAAAAAAATAAAAAATAAAATAAATAAATAAATAAAATAAAAGGATAACCGTTATTCACTTCAGTTTTTTTTTAAGCTTTTACGCAATGAAAAAGCCTTTTCGGGTCCCCCCATGGGGTTTTTGGATTTAAAGGGAAATATCACCAAAAATTTTTTCCCCTTTTGGGTGAGACTCATTAAAAACCACTTTTATTTTTTTGGCCCCCCCGCTTTCCCGGGGGGCCCCCCCTTCCCCCCTCCGCGGGGGGGCCCCCCCCAAGGGGCCAAAAAAAGGGCCATAACCCCCGAAGGAAAGGGGCCCCCCCTCTTAAAAAAATTTGGGGAAATTCAGGACCGGGGCCGGTTGAAGGGCACTTTTAAAAAAAAAAAAAGATAAAAAAAGGGGGGGGGGGGGGGGGAAAAAAAGGGGGGGAGGGGGGGGGGGGGGAAGGAAAAGGGGGAAGGGGGGGAAAAAGGGGGGGGGAAAAAAATTTTAAAAAGGTGGGGGAAAAAAAAAAGGGGGGGGGGGATAAAAAAAAAGGGGGGGGAGGAGGGGGGGGGGGAAAGGGGGGAAAGGGGGGAGGGGAGGAAGGGGGGGGGAAAGGGGGGGGTCGAGGAGGAGGGGAGGGGGAGGAGGAGAGGGGGGGGAGGGGAGGAGGGGGAAAAAGGAAAAAAAAAAAGGGAAAGAAGAAAAGAAGAAAAGAAGAAAAAAAAAGAAAAGAAGAGAAAAAAAGGGGGGGGAGAGGGAAGGAAGAGGGGAAGGAAGGGGAGGGAAAAAGAAAAGAAGCAAAAAAACCAAAAATTTTAAAAAACAAAGAGAAAAACGGGAGGGGGGGGAACCCCCCCTAACCCCCTTCGCCGGGGGAGAGGGGGGGAAAAAAAAAGGGGAAGAAGAGGCAAAAGGGAAAGGCTAGACAGGGGAAAGGAAAGGAGGGGGGAAAAGGGGGGGAAAGGGAGGGTAGGGGGGGGGAGAGAGGAAAAGGGGCGACTTAGGCGAAGAAGGGGGGGGGGAGCAAAGAAGAAAAGGGGGGGCAAAGGAAAAGGAGGGTGGAGGGGGGGGCGAGGGGGGCGCTGAAAGCAAGGGGGGTCTGATGCCTGGGAAATTTGGGGGGGCTCGGGACCTGGTGCGAAACCACCGCCCGGGAAACCTCTCCCCGAGGACGACCTTCGCCAATGATGACGTTCTCGCTGTGCAGCTGTCTCTGCCTCGCTCCTCTCTCTCTCTCTCTCCCCTCTCTCTTCTCTCCTCTTCCTCTCTCCCCTCTCTCTCCTCTCTTTCCCTTTTCCTCTCCTCTCTCCTCTCTCTCTCTCTCCTTTTTCCCTCTCCCCTCTCCTTTTTCCCCTCCTCTTCCTCTCTCTCTCTTTCTCTCTCTCCCCCCTTTTTTTCTCTTCTCTCCTTTTTTCTCTCCTCTCTTTTCCTGTTCTCTCTTTCCCCCTCTCCCTCTCCCCCCCCCCTCCTCTCTCCTCCTCTCCTCTCTCTCTCTCTCCTCCCTTTTCTTTTCCTCTCCTCCTTTCCCCCTTTTCCCCCCTCCCTCTCTCTCTCATCTCTCTCTCCTCTCTTCCTCTCTCTTTCCCCCTCTCTCTCTCTCTCTCGTCTCTCTCCTTCTCTCTCTCTTCCTTCTCCCCCCTCTCTCTCCTCCCCCTTCTCTCTCTCCCTCTCTCTCTTTCCTTTTCCTCTCTCCGTTCTCTCTCTCTCTCTCTCTTTCCCTCTCTCTCCTCTTCTCTCTCTCTTCTCTCTCTCTTTCCCTCTCGTTTTCTCTCTCTCTCTCTCCCCCTCTCTCTCTCTCTCTCTCTCTCTCCCTCTCTCTTTCCCTCTCTCTTCTCTCCTCCTCTTCCCCTCTTCCTTTCCCTCTCTTCTCTCTCTCTCTCCGCTCTCTCTCTTCTTCTCTCTTCTCTTCTCTCCTCTCTCTCTTCCTTTTCCCCCTCTCTCTCTCTCTCTTCTTTCTCCTCTCTTTTTTCCCCTTTTCTCTTTTTCTTTCCTTCCCTCCTATCTTCTTCTTTTCCCCCTTTTTTTCTTCCTCTTCTTCTCTTTTTTTTTTTTCTTTTTTTTTTTATTTTTTTTTTTTTTTTTAATTTTTTTTTTTTTCTCTTCTCTTCCCCCTCCTCTCTCTCCCCTCTTTCCCCTTTTTCCTTCCTCTCCCTTTTTCCCTTCCTCCCTCTCTCTCTTTTCTCTCTCTCTCCCTTTTTCTCTCTCTCTCCTCTCTTCTTCCCCCCCCTCTCTTCCCCCCTCCCCCTCTCTTTCCCCCCCCTCTCTCCTTTTTTTTTTTTCCCCCCCCTCTCTCTTCCTCTCGTCCTCCTCTCTCCCCCCCTCTCTCTCTCTCTCTCTCCCCTCTTCTCCATTTTTTCTCTCTTTCTCTCTCTCTCTTTTTCCCTCTCCCTTCTCTCTATCCTTCCCTCCCCCCCTTTTTCTCTCCCCCTTTCCTCTCCTTTTCCCCCTCTCTTTTCCCTCTCTTTCTCTCTCTCTCTTTTTTTTTTTCTCCCTCTCTCTCTCTTTCCCCCTCTTTTCCCTCTCTCTCTTTTTTTTTCTTTTTTTTTTTTTTATTCTTCTTCTCTCTTTCTCTTCCTCTCCTCTCCCCTCTCTCCTCTCTTTCCCTTTCTCTTTCCCTTCCCTCTCCTCTTCCCTCTCCCTCTTTCCCTTCCCCCTCTCTTTCCCCCTTTTCCTTCTTTTCCCCCTCTCTCTCTTTCCTCTCCTTCCCTCCCCTCCCTCCTCTCTCTCCTCTCTCTCCTCTTCTCTCTCTCTCTCTCCTCCTCCTCCCCCCTCTCTCTCTCCTCTTTTCCCCCTCCCCTTTTCTCTTTCCTCTTTCTCTCTCTTTTTTTTTTTTTTTTCTTTCCTCTCTCTCTCTTTCCTCTCTTTCCCTCTCTCTCTCTCTCTCTCTCCCCCTCTTTTCCCCTCTCCTCTCTCCTTTTTCTTTTTCTCTCTCCTTCTCCTCTCCCCTCTTTTCTCTCACTCTCCTCATTCTTCCTCTCTCCCTTCTCTCTCTTTTCCCTCCCCTTCCTGTCCTTTTTTTTTTCCCCCCCTTTTCTCCTTCCTCCCTCTTTCCCCCCTCTTCTCTCTTTTCCTTTTCTCCTTTCCCCTTTTTTCCTTTTTCCTTTTTTTTTTTCCTCTCCTTCTTCTTTTCTTTTACTTCCCCCCTTTTTCCTTCTTTCTCCCTCCCTTTTTTCTTTTTTCCCTTTATTCTTCTTCTCTTTTTTCTCTGTTTTCCTTTTCCCTTTTTCTCTCTCCCCTCCCTTATTTTCCCCCCTTTTTGTTTTGTTTCTTTCCTTCTTTCTTTTTTTTTTTCCTCCTTTTCCCCCTTTTTTTCCTCTCCTCTTCTTTCCCCCCCCTTTTCTCTTCCCGCTTTCCCCCCCTTCTCCCTTTCCCTCCTCTTTTTTTTTGTTTTTCCCCCCTTTCCCTTTTTTTTCCCTCCCTCCTTCCCCACTTCTTCTCCCCCCTTTCCCTCTCCCTTCCTTCCCCTTTTCCTTCCCCTTTCCCCCCCCCTTCTTTCCCCCCCTCCTTTTTTTTTTCCCCCCTCCCCCTCTCCCTGGTTTTCCCCCCCCCCCCCCTTTTCCTTGTTACCCCCCCCCCTTTTCCCCCCCCCCCCCCCCCCCCTTTTTTTTTTTTTTTTTTTTTTTTTTTTTTTTTTTTTTTTTTTTTTTTTTTTTTTTTTTTTTTTTTTTTTTTTTTTTTTTTTCTCTCTTTTTTTCCCCTTTTCTCGTCCCTTCTCTAAAAACCCCCAAATTTTAGTCAATTTAATGAAGACTACGAAGCGTTTATGCGCTTTACTGAGAGGGAAACCCAGGTAACAAGCAGAATTAGGGTAGGTTTTTAGTTCACAAACATTTAGGAAAGAATATCGTGAATTCTATAGTGATAAACAAAGGGGTGGCTTCAGTAACCATAAAAAGAATAGGTAGGTACACTTAAAACATTATTCAAGTCTATGCTCAACCTAAACCACGTGATGAAAAATAGAAAGTCTTGTATGAAGATGTTCATTTAGCCAGTAAGAGTAAAAAGACATTTAACAATAATTATGGGAGATTTTAATGCCAAAATAGGTAAAAAGACAGAAGGAAAAACCGTAGTAGGGAATCACGGAATAGGCAATAGGAATGAGTGGGCACAAATGCTAGTCGATTTTGAGGAGGCTCGATCACTCAATATCATGAATACATTCTTTGAAAAAAAAAAAAAAAAAAAAAAAAACGGAAATAGACATGAAAGTCGCCATCTGACATCAAAAACGAAATTGACTCCACAATTTCAAATAAGCTCAAATAAGTTATTAATAAAGTAAATGTTAGCAGCGACCATAGAATGGTCAGAGGTCAAATTAAATTACACCTCAGAAGGGAAAGGAACGAACTCGTATGAAAACCACAACCAAATTTAGCTAACTCGAAGACCAGAGCGACAGAATTTAACCTTAACATCCAAAACAGATATCCAATTCCCAGCAACGAAGATCTCAACGCTGACCAAATCAGCAAACAGTTCAATGACATAACAAAGGAAGCTGCACTTGAAGTAGGTGGTAAGAATGTCAAGCAAAGCTCCAGAAAGCTCTCGGTAGAGATTAAACAGCTTATGCAAAAACGTAGGGTCATGAAAGTATCGTCAAACAGGGACACGGCAAAATTAACAAAAACAATAAATAAAAAGAAGAGAGAAGGTGTACAGAAATTCAATACTCAAATAATAAATAAAACAGTGATCTCAAGGTACCAGCATGAAAACAGCTAAAAGGAGACTCAGAATAGGGAGAAACCAAAATGTATGCAATAAAGAAACCAGATGGAGAGCTGACATATAATAAGAATGAAATCAAAAGAGCGCTTAGAGACATGAAGAGAGGAAAAACACCAAGTGAAGACGGAATTAGTATAGACATAATAGATGCAGGAGAAATTGCATCAGTGAAACTAGCCAATCTTTTTAACAAATGCCTTCTCAACGGAAAACTCCGAAAGCCTGGAAAAATGCAACAATTATTTTGATACATCAGAAAAGGGATAGAAAGAAGCTAAAAAAAGACAACTGACCCATAAGCCTCCTTTCAGTTACTTACAAACTGTTCACAAAAGTCATCACAACTCGCATCTCTGACGGTCTGGATTCTAACCAGCCTAGAAAACAGGCAGGCTTCCACAGTGGATTCTCAACAACAGACCACATCTACACGCTCATCCAAATAAGAGAAAAATAAAACCCCTGTGTATGGCATTCCTCGATTACGAAAAGGCATTACTCTGTACAAATACCAGCAGTACTAGAAGCTATTCGAAGACAGGGAGGAGAGGAGGCATTTTGTAAAATATTGGAAGATATATACGAAAATGGGACAGCACCATCAAGCTCTACACGGAAACCGATAAAATACCATTTAAAAAAGGTGTTAGACAGGGCGATACCATCTCACCAAAACTGCTTACAGCTAGCTTTCGGGAAATATTCAAAAAGATAGAATGGAACGGAAAGGTTAGCAAAATTGGAGACGAATACCTAAACAATCTAAGATTTACAAATGATATTGTTCTCATCAGTGAATCTACAATTGAAATGCAGGAACTAATAAACGATCTGAAAAGAAAAAGTCTGAAAGTCGGACTTAGGACGAACAAGAAAAAGACTAAGATCATGTTCAACAGTAGAGTTAAATTCAAACAGATACATGTGCAAGGCGAAGCACTAAAGGTATTGGACAAGTATATATAGAGCTAGGGCAACCCGTACAAACACATCCAACATAGAGGAAATTAAGTGACGCATCAGTCTAGGCTGGAGCGCCTCCGGCAGACACAGGAGCATACCAAGAGGCTCCTTGCCATTATGTTTAAAAAGAAAAGTCTTTAACCAATGTGTCCTCCCAGTTATGACCTATGGATCAGAAACATGGACTACAACCAAAATTCTGGGGAGGGAAACTAATTAGTGCCCTGAAGGAAAGGAAAGGTTGATGCTGGGAATTAGCCTAAGAGATCGGATGAGGACGACGTAGATCAGGGAACAGACAAAAGTGGAAGATACTTGGGAGCACCAAAATGAAAAAAATGGCAATGGGCAGGTCATACATGCCGGAGACAGGACGACAGATGAACAAAGAAAGTAACAGACTGGGCTATAGATAACATAAAGAGGCCAAGAGCCAGACCAATGACAAGATGGCGTGACGAAATAACGAAATTTGGAGGCCAAGACTAAGAAAAAGATCGAAAGAAAGAAAAAAAAATGCCAGACAGACAAACTTGGAAATGATTGGGAGAGGCCTACGTCTTGCGGTGGGTGGTGGTGGTGGTGTGTGGTGGTGGTGGTGGTGGTGGGTGTGGTGGTGGTGGTGGTGGTGGTGGTGGTGGTGGTGGTGGTGGTTGGTGTTGGTGGTGGTGGTGGTGGGTGGTGGTGTGGTGGTGTGGGGTGGTGGTGGTGTGGTGGTGGTGTGGTGGTGTGGGTGTGTGGTGTGTGGTGGTGGTGGTGGTGGTGGTGTTGGTGTGTGGT
The DNA here is from genome assembly GCF_015228065.2 of Penaeus monodon. Lineage (NCBI taxonomy): Eukaryota > Metazoa > Arthropoda > Malacostraca > Decapoda > Penaeidae > Penaeus > Penaeus monodon. The sequence continues at coordinate 54,284,617 of NC_051394.1, forward strand.
GGTGTGATGATTATATATGTGTGTGTGTGTAAATATAAAAGTAAATAATATATATATATATATATATATATATATATAATATATATATATATATATATTATATATATATATATATATATATATATATATATAATCTATATTAACATACATATAACATACATATACATACATATATATACATATATACATATACATATACATATATATATATATATATATATATATATATATATATATATATATATATATATATATATAAAATATGTGTTGTGTGTGTGTGTGTGTGTGTGTGTGTGTGTGTGTGTGTGTGTGTGTGTGTGTTGTGTGTGTGTGTGTGTGTGTGTGTGTGTGTATTAAATGTGTAATAGAGGGAGGGAGGGAGGGAAAGGGGGGGGGGGCAGCGCCCCTCGCAGCGCCGATCCGCAGTCGCGGCGGTGTCAGTTACATCGCCTAAAAAGGTCGAGAATTCGCTCGAGGTCACACGTGCCCACAAGCGCCGGGCAGCAGCAGCATCCTCTGAGGCCATTTTCTTTCTCTCCTTTTTCACTCCCTTTCCTACCTCCCCTTTCTTTTCCTTTCCTCTCCTTTCATCTCCCTCTCCCTCTTCCTCTCTCCCTCTCCTCTTCTGCCCCTGCATCTGTCTCTCCTTCTTCCCCTCCCATCCCCCCCCCGCTCGCAACCTAATCCGCGCAACATAACGCCATCGCCCGCGGGCAGGCTCCTTTCGCCAGCAAATACCATTTCCATATATATCAACCTCTAGGGAAGCAATCTCCCAACTTTGGTTATAACAAGCATACGCGCGTATGGTTGTGTGTGTGTGTGTGTGTGTGTGTGTGTGTGTGTGTGTGTGTGTGTGTGTGTGTGTGTGTGTGTGTGTGTGTGTGTGTGTGTGTGTGTGTGTGTGTGTGTGTGTGTGTGTGTGTGTTGTGTGTGTGTGTGTGTGAACATTACGCACGGCCACGACGGAGGGGTGAGGGTGCCATCGTCATTCCCCGTCGCATTCCACATGCCAGATACCCATCAGCGGCATTCCCCGAGTGGACGCGCCGCCTTCTGGCCCCTGCCACCCACGCCCAGGGGCCGACCGCACTCCGTGGATGCCCCCCACCGGGTGGCGCCGTCCCCAGGGCCCTCAGGCCGCCCTCTGCAACACACGCGAGGACACTTCGCCCAAGGGCATCGCGCCGGGCAGAGAGACGGGATCTGGGCACGGAAGGAGCGAGGCACAGGGCAGGGAAAGAATGCCAACCACTGCGGGACCAATTGATAGGGTTATGGACATTCATACAGCCCGACGCCATCCTCCGCCTCTCCTTTCTCCTTCACTCTGGCCTGTTATTTGTATCCGTATGTGTCTCCTCCGTGGGGGTCTCTTTTCCTCCTCCTTTCCTCCCTTTTCTTCTCCTTCCTTCGTCTGCCTTCATCTCAAAACAACGGTCGTTTGCCGTGCGGGGGGGGGGGGGATAGGTCACCTAACGCCAACCTGCCTCGAGATGCCGGCTGACGTCACAGTCCCGTGCCTGCCTTTCAACACTGCGTTACGCCCCACACTCACACACGCACATGACGACTCGTACGCCTACACGCGCGCAGACGGCCACCCAAAGCAGCTGACTCCCGCCCGCACACGATCATTCCGCCCATCCGAAATACACAACCTCCGAACGGCCGAGCGTCTTTCTCTCGCTTCCTCGCTCGTTCCTTGGGCTTTAGGTTCTTTCCTCTTTCCTCCCATCTCTTGGCTTCTTTATCCGTCATTCGTTTTTACCTAAGTTCTAGTCTTCCTGAAGTCTCCTTTGTCCTTTCCCCATCCCTTCCTTCTCCCCTCTCCTCCTCCCCATCTTCCCGGCGGACCCAAGAGCCATCCCTGACAACAGGTCCGAGAAAGCAACCGATACACACCCGAGCCGGGGAGGGGGAGGGAGGAGCGATAAGGAGGGGGAGAGGGAGGTGAGGGGGAGTAGGGGGAAGACCGAGGCAGAGAGATGAGGGTGAGAGAGGGCCCTAGGGCCGTGGAGCGCCCACCACTTTTCCCATCAGCGCAAGGTCACGGCCGCCGCCTCGGCCACGATGCAATTTAGCCTGATATCTTGAATCCCCGAGATGCACGCACCGCGATCCTAACCTTGGGCTCCCGGTCAGTGCGCGGCCCGCATGTGCGACCCGAAAGCCCTTCTGGTCAGGATTCCTGGCCTGTTCCGTGGCACCGGGTGAGTGCGTGAGGACGTGCGTTAGGTGCACGGAGAAACACTTCAACCCTTGGCCATTTCTTCCTAAAATGAGACAAAAGTGCACGCGGCAACCTTTGAAAGCATGTTGCAACAGTTTTTAATAGAATCAAGTCTATAAAAATCAAACACGGGTTCAGAATCACACACCTTATCCCATGCGTCATCTCTACCGCAATCCGGACAACCATCTCCACCACAGTCTTCTGAATATGACGTCATAAATCTCATATTGGTCACTAACTTACCATGAAATTCTCAGACAAACATAATGCATGGATAACCCGCGGCGCTTTGGTCATCTCGAGCTGTAATTCGCTGCTAAGGAGCGCCGTCGAGAACCGCAAACGGTATATCGTAGAACAAAAACAACCGTGAAAAACAACCATAAAACTTAGTGGAACTCAAACACACACACCTCCTCTTCTTCCTGCTCCCCCCCCCCTCCGCCCCCTCCCCCTCCTGCAAATTGAGCCGTCAGTGTCCCCGGGGCCTTTAATGAATGGAAAACACTGCATCAACATTGCTCCCCACCCCGCTCAAGACAGAAGCTAATGTTGCATGCGCCAGAGGCAAATGCAGCGGAAAATGCAAGCAAAGGAAGCCTCGGCGTGAGTGGCAGAGCACGGCCTCGCCCTCTCCCTCCCCTCCCCTCTGCGCCCCTTTGCTTCCCTTCGGCGGCGCGACGCGGGCTGGCTCGCGCTCGCCTCGGCACGCCGAAGCCCTCTCCCAACCAGATAAGCGGGGGTTTATGGCTCCTCGCAGATCCCTTTCTCGGGAAACGGATACTGATTTCCCAGTCGTCAAATTGGCAATCTGCAGAGGCTAAGCGGCGGCTCGTTAATAGCCCCGCGGGATCCCCCTCATGGGACGCCTTGGCCCTCTGGGGACGACGAAGCTTCAAGACTGAGCACCTGAAAAAATAACTCCGTCAGTCTCCTCTCCTTCTCAGCGATCGATTTTCGCGAAGGCGTAAGGCTGCCTTACCCGGCGCCGCTCATGTCACTTGAGGAGAAAAAAGCGCCGTCAGGAACTCGCCATTCCCTCGAGATTCCTCGAGGATTGCTTCGTTCCGTTACACGCCGCCCCTTCCTTCCTTCCTTCGCGTCCCCTCCCTTAGCACTCGCCTTCCAAATTCCATCAGTCCTCTTCATCATCTTGAGCTTCCTCTTCCTCTTCCTCTTTTCCCCATTGCTCTTCTGCTTCCTCTGCCTTTTCCTCCTCTCCTTTCTCCTTTTATATCTCCTTCTGTCCTTGTTCTTCCTTCTTATATCCAGCTCCCCACTTCTTACCTCCAAACCTCCGCGCCGACGACCCTTCCTAATAAGATTCCCAGTCCCTCTAATCCCCAATTGCGCCCGAGTCCTCCCCGGACCGCCCTAAGACCCAAAATGCTTCGTCCTAACTCGGGTCGCCCGCTCACGCCCGCCTGGAAGGGCGTCGAGCGGCCGCACGCAGAAAGGAGGTTCGGATCGGCTTCAGCCCACACTTGAAACGCGTAATCCGGGCCAGAGGAAGGGCCTGGCCACCTCCTCCGCACGGCTGTGTGCTCTGGGGCGGTCGCCCCCACGCCTCGTGGCTCTACCCCCTCCACCATGGTATCCTTGCCCACACGCCCACCTCGCCCCAGATCAGAATATCCCCTACGACTCCACGTACTCTTGCAAACTGATCTGCTTTGGCGGTGCGACAGTTCTCTCCCTTATGAGGGGATTTGCTGAAATTCAGATTCGTTAATAAGTCAATACATATATATACATATAGACAAGCGCGCGCGCACGCGCGCCACACACACACACACACACACACACACACACACACATTCTTTCTCTCGATCTCGATCTCTTTTTCTTTCTTTCTTTCTTTCTTACTTTCTTTCTCTCTCTCTCTCTCTCTCTCTCTCTAAACACTCTGTCCCTCTAACCTCTCTCTCTCTCTCTCTCTCTCTCTCTCTCCCTCCTC
>NC_051394.1:54288909-54296409 GCF_015228065.2 Penaeus monodon
CCCTCTCTCTCCCTCTCCCTCTCTCTCCCTCTCCCTTCTCCCTCTCCCCCTCCCTCTCCCTCTCCCTCTCTTTTGAGATTATTGAAAGAACAGCCACAGGGAAATAACATTTTGCTTCAGATCCTCCCTTCCTCTCCTTTCTCCTCGCCCCAACCCCGTCGGCCAAGCACTTGTAAACACATTCCTCTGGCGCTCACGTCCTTCTCCCTCCTCCTTTCCTCCCTCATCCTACCTCCCCCTCGCTATCCTATCCTGTCCTGTCCTATCCTATCCTTTCCCCTCCCCTCCTCCCCCTCCTTTCCTTTCTCCCAACCTCCACCCTCCCTTCTTCCTCCCTATTTTCCCTCCCTCCCTCCCTCTTTCCCTTCCCTCCCTCTTCCTCCTTCCCCTCCTTCCCCTCCCTCCCTCCCTCCCTCCCTGCTTCCTCCTTCTCTTCCGTCCCCTACCTCCTTCCCTCCCTCTTTCCTCTCCTTCCCCTTCCCCCCTCCCTCCTTCCTCCTTCCCTTCCCTCCTCCCTCCCTCCCTCCCTCCCTCCCACCTGCGATTACCACGGCCTCCTCCGCCGCGACCGCTTCTTTCCTCCCGAAAAGGCGTCAAAATCGTCGGGACGAAACCGAGACTGCAAATTTCGTCTGTCGTTTGCTGGGCGCCGATCGCGGCAGCGGAGGTGCATGACAGCCGGAATGAGTATCCCTGCACGAGTGCACGGCGCAGGCGGGGGGGGGGAGAGGGAAGGAAACAGGAAGTGACGGCAGAGTAAAGAAGGAAAGAAAAAAAGAAAGAAATTGTAGAAAGACAAAGTGAGAACGTGAAGGCAGGGGAAGCAGAAGAGAGAGGAGGTGAAGGCCTGCTGTTAGGGGGAAAGGAACAGGGAGCAAGGGAATGCCAGAAGACCAGACAGAAGAGGAGGGAGTAAGGAAAATGGAAATCAATAACATCTGTGAGTTACTTGGCAACATTCAGGAGCGCTGACCAAATCATAAAAACATCTCTTTTCAATTTCCTTATCGGCTAAAATCTTGACCGGGTGAAGTTAATATATTTACGTGGAAAGACGATACATCTGAGAAATAAATTCATAACAACACCAGACGAAAAAATGCAGTGAAAACTCGGCAGGCCGAAGCGAAAAGTCCCCACCCAGGGCTGCGCTCGCTGCGCTCCGCCCCGGGCCAAGGCAGCAAGGAGATTCGCCATGTTCCGAGTTTAAATGAAACCCCGCTTCACAGGGAGATTACAAAGGGATAGAAAGAAGAAAAATCGGCTCTTGCTGCCGTTCTTCCCGAGGCGGCACTTCTTTCAGCTTCCGATCATTTGCATTTTCGAGCATTTAGGTCTCCTTCACATCCGCTTGGCATTCTTTCTTATCATCAAATGGATACTTCGAAATAGTACTCAATCTTATTAATGCTATTTTCAAATCGCCGCCGTCGCAAGGAACCGTATACTGCGACGGACATAAAACGGAGGTTAATTCCTCCTGTCAAACACCGGAGCAGCCGATGCGTCAAGGATTCCTGAACTGACGACAAAAATCAATCAAAGCAACCGTTCCGTCACTCCGGATATATTAGCATACAGAGTGGAGACGTTCTCGAAGATTCCGAACGTGCGCCGAGTACTTCTGATGACGGATAGGTTGCCAGCGCCCAAAAATGCACCTCTTTTATGCCTGCCACGGCGCCAGGGGCTCGGATGCCGGCGCCGAGCGTGACGCGGCGGTCGGCGGGAACATCTTCGGGAAAAACAACGATTTCCTCTACAATCCTTCCCTCGCAATGAAGGATTTACGCTGGCTCGCCAAAGGACCTTAACTGCCGCCAATGAACTTCTCTGAAACAAAGTTCAATACCTACGATAATCAAAGAGGTCAGGACATGCAAAAAATATTATTTCTCTTGAATATCATCGTGTGTTTCTCTTTTGTAGAACATTATTTTCCTTTTTTATGTTGAGATAATATGACACGTATTTCAACTGATCAACTAATCTTTATCATATCATTATCCTTATTACTACTACCATTGCTATTGTTGTTATTACTATCATCATCATCACATCATCATGAGAGAGAGAGAGAGAGAGGAGAGGAGAGGAGAGGAGAGGAGAGGAGAGGAGAGGAGAGGAGAGGAGAGGAGAGGAGAGGAGAGGAGAGGAGAGGAGAGAGAGAGAGAGATGTATACATAACACCACTTCACCCTTTTCTCCTATTCCTGCTTGCTAAACCTCTCTTTTCATATCAAAAGGAGGAGCAGATGATGTTGCGAAGTCGGGGGGAAACTAGCCAAAATCCCTTTATTCTCCACTGACCCTTTTTCCTTGTTTTCCTCTATTCCTTTCTCCCTCCCCCCGTCCCCCCTCCCTCCCCCGAGAGCGGCGCCGTAAACGCACCTCGCGCGGAGCGAAGGCTTCCCCTTTGATGGCTCGTCAGGCTCCGACATAGAGAGCGGGTTACTTCTTGCTCTGCATAACAAACACAAAGTAGATGTCTGTCTGTCTGTCAGGCAGTATAACCGTGTCTATCGGTTTGTCTGCGAATGCTCATTCAGAGGTACAATCGCGTAACGTTTATTTGCTCTTGCCATCTTGACGTTCTCCTCCACGAGCCCCGCCCCGTCCGCTCATGTCGCGTGTCGGTCGCCGGACGAAGCATCTGTTGCTCCGCACAACGATTCCCCCAAATTCGAAACCAAATTCCTTGAGGATGTCTGCGCACAACCGCCCAGGGAGGCTCTACTATGCGGTGTGGAGGAGGAGGGTCTGCAGCAGCCGGAGGGGGGGGAGCAATTATCAATAGATGAAACAGGATATCAGTTAACGCTGAATAATCATTCCAATCAGCCTGAGCGCACTCGTCTGGCGCTCGCGATGAACCCGGGGCGAGGGAAGCGAGGCCAGTGAACCCGGGTTGTAATCGTTGCTCGATGGCGATAATCTCGCGCTTTGCGTGGGCGCTAGGGCCGGCGCTCACTCAAGCTCTCCCGCACGCACGCCCGGTTTCACTCTCTCTCACTCACTCACTCACTCACTCACTCACTCACTCACTCACTCACTCATTCATTCATTCACTCTCACTCTCTCCCTCGCACTCTTTCTCCCCCTCACCCCCTCTCTTCCTTCTTCTCCCATATTTCTTCCTCTTCCTTCCCCCATTCCCACTCCCCTTCCCCCCCCCCCCATTTCTCCCTCTCTCCGTTGAAACAAAAGCCAGCGTAGTCAACCCATTTCCCTGCAAGAGAGGCACGAGAACCGGGCTTTCGATCAGATCCAGCCCAGATAATCCCCCTGAAGGCGCCGAAGGCTGATCCCCTTCAACGTAATAAAAAAAAGACCTATTGCCGTGTCCTTGGCATCCGCAGTGCCATTGGCAGCCGAGGGCAGCGCACACTGCCCGACGCTCCGTCATGTTTCTTTCACTGCCACGGCGTTTGTCCCGCCACGCCGCAATTACGCCCGGTTTTATTGCAGTGCAGCACCGCAGTATTTTGTGCTCTGCAACAATATTGCTCTGCTAACTTTTTTCCGCCACTGTAACGGCGTCCATTACTATTTGTCCACAACCGCCCCATATTGTGCTTCCTTCTCTCATTCGGTCTCTACTATCAGCCGGGAGGCCAATTTATGTTTAAAGTTTTCTATCAAACGGGTTCGTCAAATGAGTTTTTAATGGCAGAATTAAAAAGGTCTACAGTACTCACACAGAACTAAAGAATGTTTAATTGCATTTCATCTGAAAAGGCCCCAGTTCATTAGAATGCAGCCGAGCACAGAAGACCGCAATACCTGGGATGTGCGATCAAGGAAAACTTACAGCAAACCGTTCCGTCAGGCACAGACCTCTTCCCCCTTCCTCTTCCCCTTCCCCTTCCCCTTCCCCTTCCTCTTTCCCATCCCCTTCCCTATCCTCATCCCCACCCCCATCCCCTTCCTCTTTCCCATCCCCTTCCCCTTCCTCTTCCTCTCTCCCATCCCCATCCCCCATCCTCTTCCTCTTCCTCTTCCTCATCCCCTTCCCTATCCCCACCCCACCCCATCCCCTTCCCCTTCCCCCTTCCCCCTCTCCCTCGCCCCCTCACCGCCAGCATTCCCTTCCACGTCACGCCGCGCGCCGTGAGACGGAGCGGCGTGCGAGCGGCCGAGAGGAGCAACAAGGGAGAGACAAGGAGCCAATAACGGCGGCCATAAAGCTACAACGACGTCCTCGCCCCCCCCCCCCTCTGTCACCCGCCGCCCCTCGCCAGAAACAACATCCCCACCTCACCCCCGCCCTCCCCACCTTCCTTCGCAGCCCTTTCGGGCTTAGTTCCAGGGACAAAAGGCTGCCGGGCGCAACTTTCGGCTTGCAACAAACCCAAACAAGTTGAGCCTTGCAACGCAGCCAGACAAAGGACGCGGCGAGAGCACAGTCGAGGCCGCCCTCCAAAGGAGCAAGACTCGCTCCACGAGGGACGCCCGCCGGTCTTGCCCGTCAGAAAGGGGAGGGGAGGGGAGGGGAGGGGGAGGGGAGGGGACAGGGAGTGTGGGAGGGAGGGGAGGGGAGGGGAGGGGGGAGGAAGACAGGGGAGTGGAGGGGAGGGAGGGAGGAAGGGAGTGAGGGGAGGAGAGGAAACAGGAGGGGAGAGAGGGGAGGGGATGGGAGGGTTCTGAGAGGGAGAGGAGGAGATAGGAGATAGGAAGAGAAAGAATAAAAGAGAGTGGATGTCCAGAAGCGAGGCATGAAAGAACACGAACAGAGATAATCACATCCGCATGGCCTCCCCGCGCGCCTGTCGCTGGAGGCACTGACTGGGCGTCATCTAAAAATCGCAGCGCCGCCCATCAGCTTTCCCGGCGTCGGCAGCCCCTACGATCAGCGGAGGCCCTGGCGTCATCTGCCTCCCCCTGGCGTCTTTCTGCCTCCCCCTGGCGTCCTTCTGCCTCCCCTGGCGCTCTGCTCCCTGCCTCCTCCCCTGGCGCTTCCTGCCTCCCCTTGGCGTCTTTCTGCCTCCCCCTGGCGTCCTTCTGCCTCCCCCTGGCGTCTTTCTGCCTCCCCCTGGCGTCCTTCTGCCTCCCCCTGGCGTCCTTCTGCCTCCCCCTGGCGTCCTTCTGCCTCCCCTGGCGTCCTTCTGCCTCCCCCTGGCGTCCTTCTGCCTCCCCCTGGCGTCCTTCTGCCTCCCCTGGCGTCCTTCTGCCTCCCCTGGCGTCCTTCTGCCTCCCTCTGGCGTCGTTCTGCCTCCCCCTGGCGTCCTTCTGCCTCCCCTGCGTCCTGCTCCCCTGCGTCTTCTGCCTCCCCTGGCGTCCTTCTGCCTCCCCCTGGCGTCCTTCTGCCTCCCCCTGGCGTCCTTCTGCCTCCCCCTGGCGTCCTTCTGCCTCCCCTTGGCGTCCTTCTGCCTCCCTCTGGCGTCCTTCTGCCTCCCCCTGGCGTCCTGCCTCCCCCTGGCGTCTTGCCTCCCCTGGGTCCTTCTGCCTCCCTGGCGTCCTTCTGCCTCCCCTGGCGTCTTGCCTCCCTGGCGTCTCGCCTCCCCTGCGCGCTCGGCGTCTCTGCCTCCCTTGGGTCCTTCGCTCCCCGGCATCCTTCTGCTCCCCTGGATCTTTCTCCCTGCGTACCTGCCCCCTGGCGGCTTGGCACCAGATCGAGCGTCGTGTCGCCGACGTCCTTGCGCGCTCTAGGACGCGCGCGGCGCGAATTCCAGGGCGCTCAAGGTTCGTCCCCGGAACGCCCCCCCGCGTCTCCCTCCTTCACCCACCTGAGGCTGTGCGCGCCGGTTAGAGGCTAGCTACAGAATGTCCTGTGAAATCGCACAATTGTATCCCAATAAACATTAGTGTACGGGCCGAAAAGAGCTTGCGTAGGTGAGCGAGCGCTTATCAATGCTGGGCCAAGAACCGACCTCTGCTCCCTGCCACCGCGACTCGTGCGCACTCAACAGGGGCAATTCAGGCCGTTACTTGCCCACTTTCAGGGTATCAAACGCGCAATTTGAGAAATTCATAAGTTCACTTGAACTTATAAGACAAAAATTATATTCAGAGCACTAAAGGCGATCGAATCTCAGCAACCCTGCGACGGCTGGCAAAATCATTCGAGAGCTGCGCAATAGCATCACCTCGCGGGCTTTTTGAAGTCGGAAAATTAGAGGCGGCGCCGCCAGATAATAACTCGACAGAAAAGCCTTCGTCTGACGAAGCGCGCTCGACGCGGCGCCGGCGCACCCCGCCTTGCGGGAACTGTGCGCTTCCCTCTTCCCTCTTCGCCGGAAGTATGGACGGGTCTATCGACGCAAGCACGTGTGCGTCTGTGTGTGCACTGGACTGAGGAGAGAGAAGGGGGGAGAGGGATGGTGAGAAGAGAGAGAGAGGAGAGCTGGAGGGGAAGAAGAGAGGGAAAAGAAGAGGAAGAGAAAGGAGGGAAAGGGAAGGAGAGCGAGTGAGTGAAACACGAACGTGAGAGTAATCAGCTAATTGCACGATTGTTTGCCTGGCGACGCTATTGCACGTCCCATCGCCAATCGCCTGCATTATGCAATCAAGATCTTTTAATAAAGCTCGAGTCCCCGCTTCCTGGCCTCCGTCTAGCCCCCGCCCGCCCCGTCTCCACCGTCCCCACCGTCCCCCCTCCCGCCCCTCCCTACACCAGCGGGCAACCACACCCGCCCGGGCCCGCGAGGCAACTGCACGCCACTTCCGCCGCTCGCGCACGCGCTACGCCAATATAGCCAGCAATGATCCGCATTCCGGGACTCGTTAAGAGGTAACATAAGCAGCGGGCGGGGAGCGCGCGGGACGGGGCCGGCGAAGGACCTGCTGATGCGACTCCTTCGGTGCCCCAAAGAGCAGCCCCGGAACTGGGTCTTCTGTCGGTCCTCCTCCTGCCAGCCTGCCTTGACGGCCTGCACTCAAACAGTTTCGGCCTAAGTTTCACGCACTCGAAAAGCGGGAGCACTGCGGACAGCCCCGAAGCGTCGTCCCAGGAGGACAACTGCAGCGGCTGAAGCTGAAGGAATGTCGCGGCGGCGCCTCTTGGACCGAGATACTCACTTCGGAGGCGCTTCGGGAGGCGGAGCGAAGATGACGAAGGCACTGCTGAGCTCCCCAGTACGAGATCTTTCCTAATAAATGAACCGGTGTCCGCTAATCCGTTTCTCCAGGTGCTTTCTAAAGGAAAAAGCAGCATGCAAGTCCCCCCCCCCCGCTACGAGTGTCGGCTGACCAATACTTCTAAATCAAGATTTAAAGGTTTTCTTTCTCTTTTTCTTTCTAGCAGCAAGCCGTTCAGCGCCGTTCGCATCTCGGCCTCGACCCAGCGAGTCGCCCTCCGGTCGCCTCCCCCCCTCCCTCCCCCGGCAGACGGACAAAGGGACCTCCTCGGGACACAATTCTCCAGCTCCTCCACGATTCCAGCATTCATTTGGAGGCGCGAAGGAAACGGAGACCGCGCTCCAGCTGCCTGGCCTGGCGCGCGCGAGCACTCCCAGCTGTCAACTGCTGACCCGTCTACATAGGGTGCAGGGTTACGTGGTG
>NC_051394.1:54298909-54303176 GCF_015228065.2 Penaeus monodon
TCAGTCAGTCAGTCAGTCAGTCTGTCTGCCTGTCTGTGTATGTGCGTGCGTGTCCGCCCGCGTCAGTTCCTCCGTCCCGCCGCGTTGTTTACGACCGGCCCCGCCGTCGCTCGAGCTAATCTTGCGGAAAATTCGCTTAGGATTCACGGAGTTCCAATGGCGGCAATAACCCGCCGATTTCAAAGGCATCCCTTCCTAACGAAAATTACGAGGGAATCGGTTATTTTCCGACGCTGGTGGCACGAACAAGGCAGCTCCGAGAATTACGAGATGAACTGCCGGCGCAGAAAGCCTTGTCCTTACTTCCTGTAGCATATTTCACTTCCATGAACATTTATGTTTGTGAGATGTCCATTTTTTTTTTTTAATCCGACGACCTTTTGTCTCTATTCCGAGCGGAGTAACACATTATTTGCATTTATAACGATTTATCTTTCTATCCCCTGAATCTAAATTCTTCTATATAAATTTCGACCAACACCCATCTTTGTATATCATACTGCATTTCAAGTCTAAATTCTATATTAGGGCTATAATATATGCGATCTCTATAAATAAGTGAAATGTTCTGCACACATCTACTCACCAACGAAGTCTGCCTAAGAGTAAATCAGAGATTCTGTGCGGCTCGTTAGGATTTTCCGTTAACGTAGGCCTGCAAGTGCACAAAGTGCGTTAGCGTCGCCCACGGCAGGCTAAGCACATCTGGGACAGCACGCCACGGGAGGGCCTCCCTCATGCGAGCAGAGAGGCTGTCGATGCATCTCGTTCACACGCACGCAAAAATCTCATTACCTGCAATAAAGAAGAAAAAATATATACATGATGCCTGCACAATGATAAACGTACAATTAATCTTCCCAGTATATGAAATGCAATAATCAAATCTAGATTTAAAGGAAAACATTGCGAACAGGAAAGACATGGCATACCAAATAAAATAAACAAACAGGTCTATGCAGCTCGTTACTGTGACCTAACACAACTTCTATTGCGCTGCCACTACCGAAGGATCTTTGCAACTCAACGGAAAACAAATACAGCTGCAATGACAGTAATCTGTTACAACAGCGATGGGACAATCACCTTCACCGCCCGTTCCTCCTGCAGCCCCTTCGCCGCGCTTGGCCCCCGCGGCCCACTTCCCTCGGGCGGTCATCTCCTCGCGAGTCCACCCGCTGCACAATCACGCCACGCCCACCGCCCCACTTGCAGCCTCCCCCGCCCGCCCTCGCGTTAACGACGGCGCCCTATTAGCGCCATCTGCCCTCATTACCCCATCTGTCCAGCCGTGGCATTTGGCCAGCTGGGCCTGCATTCCGGCCGCGCTAAATAGCCAATCATGAGCCACAGAAGGAAAACTGTCGTGACATCAAACCCGCAGTGCCCTCCTCCTTCGGCCATTCTATCGGCCCGTCTGCCTCCCTCGCCGTCCTCGCTCTGTCCACGGCCGGGTTTGTCTCAATCTGCGGGTGTACGCCCACGCTCTATCTCTCTGTTACTTTGTTCCGCCCACATAATTGTTTACCACCCACTGCTGGAATGATCTGCAGAAACAAGCAGCGCATATTCACGTGCTGTAAGTGAGGCCCAGCTGTCAAATGCCTCCACCTTCTCAGGCAATTATTCTCCCTAAAAATGTTGGCAACGTCGTCAAGATTGTGTCAACTCCGTCAAATAATGTCGGTGTGCCTCGCTATCCACCTGATTCCCTGCCTCGTTGCGTGCCTCGTTGCCTGCTTGCTTGCTTGCCTGCCTGCTTCCTGCCTACTTGCTCTCCTGGCTGCTTTGTCTGTCTGTCTGTCTGTCTGTTTGCCTAGCTGCCTGCCTACTTGCCTGCCTGTTTGCCTGCCTGCCTACTTGCCTGCCTGCCTGCCTGCCTGCCTGCTGCCTCTTGCCTGCCTGCCTGCTGCCTGTCTCTTTTTGCCTTGCCTGCCTGCCTACCTGCCTGCCTAGCTGCCTGTCTGCCTGCCTACCTGCCTACTTGCCTGCCTGCCTGCCTGCCTGCCTACTTGCCTGCCTGCCTGCCTGCCTCTCTTACTGCCTGCCTGCCTGCCTGCCTGCTGCCTGCCTACCTCCTGCCTGCCTGCTGCCTGCCTGCTACTGCTGCCTGCCTGCCTGCTTGTCTGGTTCGTCTTAATATATGTATGTTTCTTCGTCTTTCCGTCTCCATGCTTTCCTGCTGCCTGCCTGCCTGTCGGTCTGTCTGTTCCCGCGCGTCTGCCTCTATGTCTGTCCAGCTGCGTTCCGCCAGTCTGCCACCGGCTGTGCCTGCCTGTCTCCATGACAGTAATCTCGCTTCCTTTTGTTCTTCCGAGATGACGTCACTGCGCTCCGAGGGGCAGCGCCTCCGCCCGCGTTTCCCGCCAAAGGAGCTCAGCTTTATGACTTCCGCCTCTCGGACGCGCGAAGAGGCCGATCAGAGGATCCCTCTTCCTCTTTTCCTTCGCCTTCATCTAGCTCTGCCTCCACTTCTGCTTCCGCCTCCACGCCGTCGACCAAAGGCGACATCGCAGCGCCGCGCGCCCTGCGACGAAGCACGGCAGAGCGGCGATAACTTATTTGCGCTGCCGCCACTGGTGATTGCGCACGTGGGCGCGTGTTATCGATCGGAGGGTCCCGTGATTCCCGCCCGCGTGACGCCCACGCCCTCCTCTGCGCCCGCTTGCAGGATCTGCCGCCACCGAGCTACAATTGCCCCCCCCCCCTCTCTCTCCCCCGAGAGGGAGGAGAGGAGCGCCAGCGGACCATTGCGGCCCGAGCCGCGAGCGGCGGCCGCACCGGGCGAGGCACTCCACCTCCTCCCTGGATGGCTCGCATTTCAGTGCCAGAATCTGTGTTGCTGCAGCTGATGCATGTCCCTCTGTTGCTGGCCGGCAGCGGGTCCTGCCTCGCGCGGATGCCACGGCACGGCATGCCTGTGCCGACAGCAGGTCCTCTGGGCGCTCCTGCCTGGAGGACCCGCGCATGAATGGCACTCTCCGTCCACTGTGCGGCAGCGAAATGCGCGTTTATGCGCTAGGGTCCCTTCATCTCTCTCCCAACAGTCACTAACTGTTTGCAGAGGGCCTTGACCGTAACAGTGTTGGGAACATGATAGCATCATATCATGTGCATGCAGAAAACAGGCAAATCACGTGTCTGTGGGAGAGGGGGGTCTTCTGTGTAATAATATTCATTTACTGCTTTAGAATATTCAGTTTAACAGTTCGTACGCATGGCCAGCTGTGCGACTGTTATTACTATTGCAAAGTTATACATTTTACATCGTATGGTAATTCTGCTTGTTGTTCTCCAGTTAGCATTTATGAAGTGCCACATTTGGCCTAGCCTGCAAGGATTAAAGCCACTTTCGGCACTGGATTATAGTGCGCGCCCGCGGCCCCATTAAAATGTATATCCAATACTGAATCTGTAAATGCGACACATAATGGCAGAGCGTTTTTATGGACTAATTATAAAATAAAAAATAATCTCTACCACATTTTGGACACTTTATTGAAAACATAACCATACTCATTACACCGGAATTCTCCTTGATAGTCATCGAGCAAGTTGAAAAAAAAGATTTTTGGTAAATTCTATCCAAACAATATACATCTCACATTACCATTGCCTCATACACTGAAATCAACATGTCTTTGTCATATTTATCGTATATACAACAATCTTTCCTGCAATCCATTCTTTAATACCCGATAACATAATCTATTAATTATAAATCCTATATTGACATCTATATCAAATAAACGAATTCCATCAATCAATTAATAAGCCAACACTGCACAATACACCAATACTCGCGTCACCTTTATTAATGATATGCAACTTGCAGATGTAACTCACATTAGTTTGAAAGGATTCCATTAGCACAATCTCAGAATATTACGAACACAAACTATGCACCGACCACTGCGAAGTCGACCGACGTGTCACAGAAGTTCGTAACTCAAAGCCTCGGCTCTGACAGAATATAGACAGAACCGCTACGCACGAACATTCACGTCCACGCAGGCAGCCGATGCCACAGGTAGGCCTACAGGGATTCCTGTGAGAATTACATCTGTCTTTCAAAGGCGCCCCTGCCTACCCGACTGCAGAAGCACACGAGGAAGAGCTCAAGAATGGAGGAGGTCACACCACTTCTCTGCAGGAGAGAGGGAGGAAGGGAGAGAGAGAGAGAGAGAGAGAGAGAGAGAGAGAGAGAGAGAGAAGAGAGGAGGAGAGAGAGAGAGAGAGAGAAGAGAGAGAAGAGAGAGGAGACGAG
>NC_051394.1:54303276-54305776 GCF_015228065.2 Penaeus monodon
AATGTTTTTGACTCATTGTCGATTAGCCATAGGAAATGGGGGAGAAGAGAAGAGAAGAGAAAAGAAAAAGAGAGAGAGAGGGGGGGAGAGGAGAGGGAGAGGGAGAGAAAAGGGAAAAGAAAAGGGCAGACGACAGGGGAGAGCAGCAGAGGGAGAGCAGAGGGGAGGGAGAGGGAGAGAAGAACGGGAGAGAGAGGGGAGAGAAGACAGACAGACAGACAGACAGAAGACAGCAGAAAGAAGACAGACAGCGGGGAAAACAGACAGACAGACAGAAGAAGGCAGACAGAAGACAGATAGACTAGGGGGGGAGGGGGGGGGAGAGAGAGAAGGGGAGAGGGGGAAAAGGGGAGAGGGGAAGGAAAGAGGGGGAGAGGGAGAGAGGGAGAGGAGAAGGGGGAGAGAGAGAGGAGAGGAGAGGAGAGAGAGAGAAAGAGAGAGAAGAGAGAGAAAAAAGAGGGAAAAAAAGAGAGAGAAGGAGAAGGAAAGGAGAGAAGGGAAAAAAGAAAAAAGGGGGGAAAAAGAGAGAGAGAAAGAAGGAGGAAAAAAAGAGGAGAAAAAAGAGAGAGAGAGAGAGAAAGGGGGGAGGAGAGAGAGGAAAAAGAAGAGAGAAGAGAGAGAAGGGGGAGAGAGAGAAAAGGGGAGAGAGAGAAGGGGAGAGGAAGAGGAAGAGAGAGAGAGAGAGGAGGAGAGAGAGAGAGAGAGAAGGGGAGAGAGAGGAGAGAAGGGAGAGAGGAGAGAGAAGGGAAGAGAGAGAGAGAAGGAGAGGGGAGAGAGGCTGCGCCCAGAAGAAAAAATCGGCTGAACCCAGTCCTTTCCCCCCGTGGGCCCCCGCCACAGCAGTAACCTCCAGCGACAGTTGCAATTTCGCGCTGAGCGGGGGCGAACCGCCCAAACCCCCGGATGAGAGGCCGAAGACCTCTGTACTAGCCCGGAGAGAGAGAGAGAGAAAGGAGGGAGAGAGAGGAGAGAGAGAGAATGGAGGAGAGAGAAGGAGAGAGAGAGAGAATGGAGAGAGAGAGAGAAGGGGAGAGAGAAGAATGGAGAGAGAAAGAATGGAGGAGAAGAGAAATGGAGAGAGAGAGGAATGGAGAGAGAGAGAGAAGTAGAGAGGGGGAGAAAGGAGGAGAGAGAGAGAAAGGAGAGAAGGAGAGAATGGAGAGAGAGAAAAAGGAAGGAAAAGGGGGGAGGGGGGGAAGGAAAAGGGGGAGAGGGAAAAAAAAGGGGAAAGAGGGGAGAGAGAAAGGGGGAAAAGAGGGGAGAGAGAGAGAGAGAGGAGAGAGGAAAAGGAGAGAGAGAGAGAGAGAAGAGGAGAGAGAGGAGAGAAGAGAGAAAAGGGAAGGAGAGAGAGAGAGAGGAGAGAGAGAGAGAGGGAGAGGGGAAGAAGGAGAGAGGAAAGGAGAAAAAGAGAGAGAGAAAAAAGAGAAGAGAGAGAGAGAGGGAGAGGGGAGAGAGAGAAGTAAGAGAGGAGAGAGTGGAGAGAGAGAGAGAGAGAGAGAGAGAGAAGGGGAGAGAGAGGAGAGAAAGAAGGAGAGAGAAAAAGGGAGAGGAGAGAAAGAGAGGGGGAGAAAAGGGAGAGAGAGGGAGGAAAGGAGAGAAGAGGAGAAAAGGAGAGAGAGAAAAAGAGAGGAGGGGAAAAGGGAGAGAGAGAGAAGGAGAGAGAGAGAGAGAGACAGAGACAGAGGGAGAGGGAGAGAGAAAGATAGAAAGAAAGAAAGTGTGTGTGTTTGTGAATGAGAGTAAGAGTGAGAGTGTGTGAGAGAGGGAGAGTGAGCGTAAGAGTGCGAGGTAGGGAGAGGAGAGCGAAGAAAGGACAAGGGAACGTAGAGTACGAGTGGGCAAGAGCTATTTCCCTCGCACGCGCGTGCCCGAGTCCGCAGCCTGACCAGCGTGTCGGCGTCCGCAGTCGCCTGTTTCCATCTGGCCTGTGAGGCTGGCGTCTTTGGGGGGCCGCGCGTCATGGGGGAGGCCGGGGGGCTGCCGCGTCGTTTGCAGTAAGTGCATACAGGGGGAGGCTGCTGGGGAAGGGAAGTAAGGAAGGCGCGAAGAAGGTTAACGAAGGCATTCAGGAGAGGTCGTTGGCCTCGGCTGGCCGCTCCCGCGCGACGGCTCGAGGCTCGGTTTAGTGGTTTTGATGCTTCGGTTATGATGGTGTGGCTCCGCGCACAAGGGAGGCGGAAGGCCATTTCGAGCGACGATTGCTTAAAGCTGACATTTCCCCGAGCGTCTTAATTGCGATAGGGTTTAAGGGTGAGGCCCGGGGGTGCCAGGGTGCCAGGTGCCTCGGCGCCTCCGAGCGGGAAGTGGACGGCGGACGGAGACCCTCCCGGTGCTTCTTCCTTCGTCATCGTGGCTCCGTTTGCTTCACTCCCTCCAGGCCTTTGCCTTTGCCTTTCTCGGCTTTGCCTCTGGTCCTCGTCGCTTCCTCAGCGCCAGTTTCTTTTCCTTTTTCTCGCCGCATTCCGGGTCTGCCTTCGCCGCAGTTCCCTCCTCATTCATC
>NC_051394.1:54310776-54315410 GCF_015228065.2 Penaeus monodon
AGAGGCCCAAGGGAGCACTCTCCTTGGCCGCCAGTCCCTGGTAACCGCAAACCCCCTCCTCCATTTTCACCCCCACATTCTCCACCCCCACCTTCACCTTCATCTTCACCTATATTTTTCACCCCCAGCCCATCCCCACTTCACCCGTATCTTCCTCTCACGCCCGCCTCCACCCCTCTGGCGATGGCTTGCTTCTTTAGATCTCGGATATCGGGCTGGTATCTTCCTCTGGCGATTGTGGTCTGCGGGCCGCCCTTCGCGGCGCCGCGCAGGCTGGGGCGCCAGTGCAGGAGGAGGAAGGAAAAGCAAGAATCATAAGGAGAAAAAATAATATAAAAAACGATAATGATGATAATAATAATAATAATAATAATAATAATAATAATAATAATAATAATAAAGGAAGATGTGGAGATGGGGAAGGAGGAAGAGAATAAGGAAGCGAAAGCCGAGGACGCAAACGAAGATAAAGAAACGATGATTAAGCTGAAGAAGATGAGGAAGCTAAAGAATTAGAGGAAGAAGAAGACGGTGAGGAAGACGAGGGAGAGAAGCAAGACGAGCATCTGCCGGCGCCCGACGCCTTTTCCTCGGTCTCTCTCTCTTCCCTCTGTCCGCGCTCTCTCTCTCTCTTCCTATCCTCGCTGTCTCTTTCTCTCTTTTTTCCCTTTCTCTCTTGTTCTGCCCTTTTCTCTCACTTCCCCCTCTCTTTCTCTTTCGTCTCCTTCGCTTACGTCTCTTCTTTCCTTCCATCTCACCCTCGCCTCCCCCTTCCCCTTTCTCCTCTCCTCCCCTCCCTCCTCTCCTCTCCCCTCCCTCCTCTCCTCTCCTCTCCCCTCCCTCCTCCTCCTCTCCCTCTCCCTCCCTCCTCTCCTCTCCTCTCCTCTCCCCTCCCTCCTCTCCTCTCCTTCCCCCCCTCCCCCCGAGATCCGTGAGTGGCCGTTGCAGCGAGCGGCCTGCCTTCCCGCCTTGATAACGTCGACAAAACCTAATATAATGATGAGAAAAAGGACAAAAAGGGGAATCCAAAATTGATTAAAACTTTTTCATCTTGCATCCGTTACCCCCCCCCCCCCCCCGTCGGGCCAGTCCTCCCACCCTTTCCCTCTTCGTCTCCCTCACCCACTGTCTCTTCTCCCTTTCCCTCACCCTCTTCATCTTCATCTCCCCTCTCCCCCTCTTCCTCTCCCTGTATTTCTCTCCCCTCTCTCCCTCGCATCTCTGCCTATCCCTCCCGTTCGTTCCTTTCTCCTCCTTTCTTCCTCTCTTACTGAATTTTCCCCGTCTCCTCTCGTTCTGTTGCTTATCCTGTCCTTCGTTTCCTCTTCGTCCTGTTTTGCATGAACTTTGTCTCTCATTTTCATTCTCCTCTCCTCTTTCCTCGTTCCTGTTATTGTTACTTTTCCCTCTTTTCGTTTTCTTGTTCTCCTCTTCTCGTTTTCTCTTTCTTCTTCTCTCTCATTTTCCCCCGCTCTCTTTCCTCTCTTATCCGCATGCCTTCCTGTCCATATTCTTCCCTCTTTTATTTCTTACATTTTCCCCTCTCCGTGCTCCTCCTCTCAGTCTAGCGTTTCCCTCCACGCTGCCTTAGCTCACTTTCTCTCTCCTTTTCCCGAGTTGTCGTCACCACCAGCACGTGCTTTTCTCTCCCCCTCCTCTTTCTCCCCCCTCTTCCTCCCCCCTCTTCCTCCCCCTTCTTCCTCCCCCTCCTCTTTCCTCCCCCCTCTTCCCTCCCTCCTCTTTCTCCTCCCTCCACTTTTCTCCCCCTCTTCTTCCTCCCCCCCTCTGTCTCCCCCCTCCTCTTTCTCCCCCCTTCAATTTCCCCCCCTCCTCTTCCTCCCCCCTCCACTTTTCCCCCTTCGTCTTTCTCTCCCCCCTCCTGTGTCTCCCCCCCACCCCCACACACTTTTTTTCGGCACGGGACTTGATAATGAACGAGTTCGTGTCGGAAAATCTTTGACCGAGCGGCGGCGTGCGAGCGCGGCCGAGAGCACGAGGATAAGCTTTTCCAACCTGAGCCGAATGATATATGTTAAGCTTTCGCTGTCTCTGTGTGCTTCTGAAACGATATTTGTTTGTGTTTGTTTGTTGTTTTATTTCTGTTGATCTGTGCGTATGTCAGTCTGTGTTTGTGTGTGTTTTGTTTTGTCTCTCTTGGTGGACAGATGTGTTTCGGTGTGCAAAATGATGGTAGAACGGGAGGAAGAAGAAGAAAGATAAATGAAGAAGGAAAGAAAGGGTTGAAAGAAGAGGATGGAATATAAGATGTTTTGAATGGGATGGAGCGCGACTCGGAAGGAGAGGATCCCCGTGGGTGGAGGAGTGGAGGACGAGAGAGGGTGACAAGTGATAAAGGGAGGAGAGAGGGGAGAGGGAGGAGAAAAGGGAGAGAGGGGAGAGAGAGGAGAGAGGGGAGAAAGAGAAGTAGAAGAGAGGGGAGGAAGAGAAGTAAAAGAGATTGGATGAAGAAAAGAGAGGAGAGAAGGGAGAGAGGGGAAAGAGAGGAGAGAGGGGAGAAAGAGAAGTAGAGGAGAGGAGAGAGAGAAGAGAGGGGAGAGAGAGAAAAGCGGGGAAAGAGAGGAGAGAGGGGAGAAAGAGAAGTAGAATAGAGAGAGGGGAGGAAGAGAAGAGAGGGGAGAGAGAGGAGAAAGAGAGGAGAGAGGGGAAAGAGAGGAGAGAGGGGAGAGAGAGAAGAGAGGGGAGAAAGAGAAGTAGAGGAGAGGGGAGAGAGGGGGAGGAGGGCGCAGTGAGGGGACGGCCGGGGTCTCGCTGGCGGCGAACGAGGCCGTGGAGCTGCGTCCGTATCGGAGCGTTTTATGGCTTCTGTCCACGACGTGCAGTAAACAGCGCGCGGATAATTTGCAGTGGCTAATGGCATTAAGAAATATGTGTGTATGATCAAAACGCGAATCATTAAGACACAGCTTTGAATTTCGGAGCTTTCCGAAAATACATAGCGATTGGTAGGACTATTTTACCCCTATGAATGTGTTAAGCATCACCCACGAGCAGCGCTCGCGCTCGCACACCAACATTTTTTCAATTATTGATGGTAGATTTATTTTATGGTAATTTCACTTTGTAGTTATACACGTCGCCAGCACAGATACCGTCACGTACTTATTGACTGGTTCTGAAAGCTCTGCGACGCGGCCGCCGGAGCGGAATCCATACAACCCCATCGCAGGTATTAAGGGAAGAGCCTCCCCCCTCCCCCGTCCTCCCAGACGCAACATTCAGAGATCCAAAGGCTGTGACTTGGGCGGCCGGGATGGGACCCTGGCAGCGGTCAGCCTGGCGGGCGCGCGAGGAGGCGCCCCGGGGCATGGAGACCCAGGCCCCGGCCGGATTTGCCGCCGTGGCCTCGGCTCCACGGACGAGGGGCGTTGCGGGGGATATGCAGCGGGTTTCATATTGGCATTATGTATGATTCGCTCCCCCCCCTCTCTCTCTCTCTCCCTGTCTCTCTCTCTCTCTCTCTCTCTCTCTCTCTCTCTCTCTGCATCCCTCTCTCTCTCTCTCCTCCCTCCCTCCTCTCTCCCTCCCTCTCTCCCTCTCTCTCTCTCTCTCTCTCCTATCTCCTCTCTCTCTCTCTCTCTCTCTCGTCTCTCTCTCTCTCTCTCTCTCTCTCTCTCTCTCTCTCTCTCTCTCCTCCCTCCCTCCCTCCCTCCCCTCCCTCCCTCCCCCCTCTCCCTCCCTCCCCTCCTCCCTCCCCTCCCCCCCTCTCCCCCTCCCCCCCCCCCTCCCCCCTCCCCCCTCCCCCCTCATGTTATTCCGGCGGCAGGAAGGTCCGTTGTCAACACGCCCGCGGAGACAACCATGTGATCTGTTATTAGAAAGTTTTTATTGTTGGCCGAGTCACGGGAGGGAGGCGATGGCGGGGAGGGGGTGAGGGAGGGGAGGCGCGGAGCGGAAGGGGAAGAACATTCTTTTTATGATTATGGCGTTTCTTCCCCAAGGACGTCGAGAAACACTCTCCAGCAGTTGTTGCGGTTTATTAACGTCGTAGCAAAGGATTGCCGATGACAAGAGTTTTAGCGCACGAGCGGCAGCGAAGCGACGCTTAGGAATAAAGTCGGTAATGAAGTTCAGCTGGAATGGACCCATTCAAGGATAATACTCTTTAGTGCCTGGCAGTCGCGTTCCTGTCCTGTCATTCCTGTCAGGCGAAGTAGTTGGAATTGTTGCAAACTGAAGCTCCGATTATCTGCAACTTCATATGCTTTTTCATGTATTTATTTATTCATTTTGCTCTTTGTAGGATCTCTCATTGTTGAAATGATTCGGAATTTAAAAGCCTGTGGCTATTCGCTGCCTTGAGCCCAGTTTAAGAGACACGTGTGCTTCTCCCTCAAAGTGGGGCAGCTGCTCTACTGGTGGAGGAGGGACAGGGTGAAGGATGGAGGAAAGAGAAAAAACGTGTAAACAGTGTTGCCTGCGACACATGTAGAAAAAAGTATGGATGAGAATGAATATCCTTCCAGTATAAGAGATGTAGCTGTAGTTGCACTGTGAAGGTATTCAGTCCCATTCATACTTTTTTCTACAGTAAAGGAAGGGGAGAGGGATGGAGGAAGGAAGAGAGAGAGAGAGAGAGAGAGAGAGAGAGAGAGAGAGAGAAAAGAGGAGAGAGA
>NC_051394.1:54315510-54341062 GCF_015228065.2 Penaeus monodon
CACACAACACCAAAAAAAAAAATCGTGCGCGTTGGCATCATATTACAATCGTGATAACCCTGTCCTGTTTCTATTATTTAAATATTATTGTTTATCCGTTTTATAGCTTTTATTCTCATTTTGTTTTTATTGTCTTGATTATTATGCTATCTATTATCATTATTATTATAATTATTATTATTTTTTAAAATAATAATAATAAAATAATAATTATTATTATTATTTTGTTATCATTCTTTTTCCAGTACCTGCAAAAGGGGGAAAAAGGGAAGGGTTTAAAAGAAAAAGGGAATTGGGGAAGGGAGAAGGGGGAAAGGGGTTTATTGAAAGAGGAAAGGGCGAGGTCGGGGTTTATTGAAGAAAGGCTTAAATAGGAAGAAGAGAGGAATTTGGGGGAATGATGAAAGGAGGAAGGAAGGAAGGGGGGGGGAGAGGAGAGGAAAGGTAGGGTAAGAGGAATGAAGTAGAGGGTAAGGTGAAAGGGGAGAGTGAGAAAGCTAAGGAAAGAAAGTACAGAGTGAGTTATTGACATGGATGTAGCTGAATTATTGCTTCCATGTATAATGTATTAATATGAAAGTATACAATCTATTATTTATGCTATTCTTCTTCGCAGCACTATGTAACTTCATAGATAGCACACGTGATATTTTTATCAAAGTATATGATAATGAACCGACAACGAACTACAAAAAACAAAACGTGATAATAAAAAAATAATATATATATATAGTATATATATATAATAGATATATAGATAATATACATATATATATTATCTATATATATATATATTATATATAAATAATATAGATATTATACATAATATATAGATAAAAAGTGTGATATATATCTATATATATATTATATATATAATATATATATAAAACTATATATTAATATATATATATATATAATATATATTCTATATATATATTTATAATATAATATTAATATTATAGTTATGATATATCACCATTAACATTCATATATCTACTATATATCTATATATATACATTATGTCATTCATACTGTGTATATGCAACGACACAACACGCAGACACACACACACACACAACACACCTTACTATCTATCTGTTATTATGCTACGATATCTAGTCTGATATATCTAAATATACATATATTACACATAAATACACACACCACAACACACACACACACACACATATATAAATCTATATATATATACATATATAATAATATCTTATATATATATATAACAAATATATATTTTATATATAGATATTATACATATATATAACATATATAGTATTATACATATATAATATTAGTATATATATTATATCATATCACCTATTCTTAATAACATTAATATATATATATATATCATATATATATATATACACATATATACATAACCGCATACACATACATACCATAACACTAATAACACAATACAAACTATCATATCTACTCTATTTATAAAATTTTAATATACACATATAGTATTACATATATATATATATACATATATAATTAAAATATATAATCATACACTATCTATATATATATATATATATATATATATATAATATATATATTATATATATCTATATATATAATATATATATAACAAAATACACATACATACATATATTTATATATGTATTATATATATATATGTATATATATATTATATTTTATTATTATGATGTATATACGTATAGCTATTATAAGTGTTAATATAATGTAGTAAACATTATATTGCAGGTATATGTGCTATAAACAATATCCAAGTCTGTCCTTATATCCATATACATGATTTTTCAATATGCAACATAATAATAGTTGATGTGGTATATAATTATAGTTATTAGATCAGATATATCTAGAATGGATACATAATGATTATATTGTAATATATTCCAATATTATCGGACTCTTATTTTTTGATGGATACACAGCAAACATACATACCGAACACCAACAACACATATATATATACATGATATACTAGTATCACTATAATATGATCTTATATAAATAATAGCAACACATATCTATATATATTATATAGATATATATATATATATATATATACTATACCAAAAAAAAATATATATGTTAAATATATATATATTTATCTATATATATATATATATTTATATTATTATGTATATCCATTGATACATCTATATCATCTACTATCACTATTCTCTCTATAACATATATAGTATATCTATTCATATATCAGATAATATCAAATACATAACATATATATAGCTTCATATGTATGTTATGTCATATAATTAACGCATACAATGAATAGATTGTATACACAACACTTATCCACCGGGCGAACAAAGATAGATAAATATAACAGTATATATATATATATATATATGATATATGTCTATATATATATATATATATATATAATATGATAATATATATATATATATATTATATATAATATTATATATATATATAATATATCTATATATATATATATATTATATATATTAGTATTCATGGTAAATAGTAGTATGTATGTATATACATGTATATAACACACCACACACACACACACATTAGCGTATAACACATTAACTATCTATATTTATCACAATATTACTGTAATATTTAAAAATCACATAAGCCAACACATGTGACTGGGTTTAGGTTGTTTTGTTAGTGTTTAAGCGTACAAATCATTACATATATATTATATAATATTATATATAATTAGAATTATATATATATATTATATAGTGTTATACAAAAAAATATGGAATTGTATACATGATATCACAAACAACATCACAACACACAAAACACCACAATATACATACATAATACTATCTCCAACAATACTACACATATCCATACTATATATATATTATATTATATCTATATATATATCGTATCTATATCTATATTACTAATGTTGAATATATATATACTATAATATAATCATATATAATATATATATATATAGATATATATTATGTATATATGTATGTGTATGTGTTTGTGTGTGTTGTGTGTGTGTGTTGTTTTTATCTATATGATAATTATTATATATATATATAATATATATATATCTATCATATATATATCTATCTATATTTCTATATACTATATATACACATATTAATCAAAAAAAATGACATATATACATATATATTTATTTTTTGTGTTATATAGTGTGTATATACTATATATATATATAATATATATATAATAACATCACATACACGTATATTATCCTCATTCATATATATCTTATCTCTACAAATTACTACTACCGAACCACCATACATTCATACTACTATATTATTTATATATATATATATAAATATGTGTGTGTGTGTTTATATATATATATATATATATATATATATATATATATAATATAAGTATATTATTTATATATATCTATATATTACTATATATTACTATCTTCTCTACTATATATATATATCATATATTCACATCCCAATACACCATATATAATATATATAATATTATATATATATATATATCTATATATATATATATCATATATACTATATATACATATATATCACTATATTTATTTATCTCTATGTCTATCCTATCTCTCTCTATATACCTATCTCTATTATATATACTAATATATATATTATATATCTATATATATCTCTGAGCTATTATATTATATCTATCTTTCTATCTACTATACTATCTATCTTATATATATATATACTATCCTATTTATATCATCTCTATTATATTATATATTAGTCCCACCCCACACCACACCACACTTATTCATCTTTATTTACTTATTCATTATTGATTGATTTATCCATATGCGCCCACATTTCGCATTACAAAAGAATATTGTTAGATGTTTGTATTTTCCCCTGGTTCGTACAGCCCTAAAACATCTGAGTACGATGTAAATCTCAAGAAAAAAAAAGCATCTCTTAGAGTAAACGGCATTAACAGACAAAGACAAAAAAGTCGATTTTTAGCCTCCTTCGGGTACTGCAGAAGGTGGAGGGAATTTGTGTTCGGAATGGCGGCACCGCGACACAGGGTTCGGCAGCGTGGTTCACGGGAGACTATGGAAAACCTGGCAACGATCACGATGGGCAACTTTCTCTGCAAGATGCAAGAATCAAGCGACTCTTCTCGTGTGGCATTTTATTTAAAATGAAGACGTGTTAGTAAATGAATGTGTTTTTACAGTCCATCTTCCTTTTTTGTGCTTGAAATATGTTTTAACCCTGGGTTCTCTTGGATTTTATTCGTATTAATGTTTATTTCGTGTTCTTCTGTACTTTTTCTTCTCCTTCTTTTTGTGTGTCTTATAATTGGTGTCTTGCGTGTTTCTGAGAGATCTTCGTTCCCTCCTTTGGTTTCCGTTAATTTTTCTATCTGTCTTTAGGTCGCGTTCGTTAATTAGCATACGGTTGACGACGCCCCTTTCAAAGTAAACGACATGTCATTTTGATGCTTTTAGGGAGTAAGATAATGGTTCTATTTCATCACAAAATTATCGTGAATTGAGAGAAATAAAGCGACATGTTACCGCCTGATAAAATCACAAAGAGTTTTCAGCTGCTTCTTGCCTGCCACTCTACGGAAAGTTCCCCTGACGCCCCATCACCCGGCGAGAACACAGAGACAAGCCACAGCCGCTCGTAAGGTCGACGTACTGTCGTACTTCAACGGATCTGACACTCTTAACGTAGTCAAACGCTCGAGTCACTCCGACGCGTGTGCCTCGTGCGATGTTTCAGGCCGCTCTTGTTCAGATCTTCAGTTCTCTGCGAGACTGAAGCTTGTGGCGATTTTTGGGAAGGAAGCACAAGTCGAAGAGGATTGGGAAGGACAAGAAAGGATTCGGAGGACATATTGTAACAGTTTTTCAATCAATAATACTCCTTGACCCACCGCATTATCGGAGCTAAGGGGGGTGAGGGGTATTCGCGTGACGTCAATGTCTGGTAACATAGTCGTGCTGAGCAGTGATGAACTTGGGACAGAAAGAAAATGCAGATATATTTTCCATCACACGAATCCTGATCGTAATAAAGATATTCAACGAAGTGGAATAAAAGAACCTTTTAATACTAATATCTATAACTGCGCACCGAGTTCTCCTGTCTCGCGTACATGACTTTTCTGGCGCCACAAACCAGTGGAAAATTCCCCACTCGTGCGCGCCCCGACCAGACGCCGCAGGACGCAGCACTCCGTATCGCTAGACTAACCGACCAAACATGTCTGCTAATCATAACCTACGAACGAAATGCAACATATCGGAATGTCAGATATACACAATAGGTGTCGCGTTCCCTGTCGCGTGGTGGACAGATCAAATAGATGTTTTTGGGGGCGAACCTGTCAACAGGAACGCTCTATGGCGGTAATTCAAAACACGGTTTTCTTGGCTGCCGAGCGAGATATCAGCACTTCCTGTTTGATAGCAAATCCCGGGGATTGGTTTGCTTACGTTAATCTTATATACATGTACATTATACAGTCAAACTGTATAATATCACTGTGTGCCATTATTTTCTTGTAGAATTGATTCAGAGTCCTTAACGGTCATTTTAAAGTTATTACCTGAGCAAGAACGCGGTTTCTGGTTTGAACAGGTAGTGCTTTATCACAAATCGTTATCATTGAAGCTGTCTCTCTCACTGTATGTCAGAGCTGAGTAAGAATGAATATAAATTTGTTTTCATAACTTCAACAACGTATACGGACGCACTTGTTTACGTGTGTGCGTGTCTCTGTACGCGCGCGTGTATGTGTGTGAGCATATATATATATATATATATATATATATATAATATATATATATATATATATATATATTATATTTATATATAATATATATATATATATATATATAATATATATATTATATATATATATATGTATGTTTGTATATATATATATATATACATACTATCATATATATATATATTTATTATATATATATATATATAATATACTATATATAATATATGATATATATATATATATATATATATATTTGTGTGTGTGTGTGTGTGTGTGCTGTGTGTGGTATGTGGTGTGTGTGTTGTGTGGCATGTGTGGTGTGTATGGTGTGTGGTGTGTGATGTGTGTGGTGTGTCAAATATAGAGATACACAGATACATATATAGATAAATTGATAGACAGATAGAGATAGACATGTATATATGTAATTCATACATTTTTATCAGTGTATTCATCTATTAATCTATCTATCGTTTTTTATATCTATATGTCTGTCTATCTGTCTTCCTATATATTTTTCAAACTATCTAGTAGCTATCTATACATTTATGTATGTGTCTGTGAATCTATAGATATTTCTATTTATCTGTCAATCTACCATTCCTCTCTGCTCTCTCTCCTCTCTCTCTCTCTCTCTCTCTCTCGCTCTTCTCTCTCTCTCTCTCTCTCTCTCTCTCTCCCTCTCTCTCCATCTCTCTCTCACACTCTCTCTCTCTCTCTATATATATATATATATATATATATATATATATAATATATTATATATATATATTGATCTATCTATCCCTATGTCTCATTATATATATCTATACTATCTCTGTGTATATCTAACATAACAGTATGTATAATATATATATCTATATAGATTATATATATATATATTATATATATATATATATTATTATATATAATAATCTATATATATAGTATATATATGTATGTATGTATGCATACACAATGCTTATTTTGTGTGTACATAAATGAATATCTAATATATATATAATTTATATCTTATATCTTATATATATATATATATATATATATATACATTATATTACACCTACACACACACACACACACCAACCACAACCCACCCACACACACCACACATAACCACACACAGACACACACACACACAAAACCACACACACACCCACACACACACACACACCACACACACCACACACACACACACCACACACACACACACCACACACCGCACACACAACCTATATAATATATTATATGATAGTATAATCCTATACTTATACTTATTAATATATATACTAATATATGTTTGTGTGTGTTATGTGTGGTGTGTGTGTGTGTGTGGTGTGTAGTGTGTATGTATGTGTTTTAGATATACACACACACACATACACATATATCTACACACCAACCACACACACACACACACACAACACACACACACACACACACACACACACACACCCACACACACACACACACACATATATATAGTATATATATAATATATATATATATATATATATATATATGTATATATATTATATATATAAATATATATATATGTAATAGATATTATAATATATATTATATATTATATATATATATATAATACATACACACACACACAACAACACACACACACATATATATAGGTGTCTATGGATACATATTCATATATATATGTATATATATATATATATATATATAGATCTATCTATATATATATATATATACACCACACACACACAACACACACACACACACACACCACACACACACACCAACACACACCCACCAACCACACACACACAACACAGACACAGACCCACAACCACACACACACACACATATATATATATATAATATATATTATTATATATATATATATATATATATATAATATACATATGTAATATACATATATATAAGTCTATTATATATCTATATATCTATATCTACTATATATATTATATATATATACATATAATATTACGATCTAATATTATATATATATATTTATATATATATAATATATATTAATATCTATATACATATGTAACTATCACTCTCGTGTGATATGTGTGTGTGTGTGTGTGCGCTATAGAACACTATATATCTCATAAATATATATATATATAGATATAAATATAATGAGATTATATATTATATTATATATTATTATATGTGTAATTATAATTGTGTGTGTTTGGTGTTTGTTGTGTGTGTGTTTGTGTGTGTGTTTGTGTTGTGTGTTTGTGTGTGTGTTTGGTGTGTGTTTTGTGTGTTGTGTGTGTGTGTGTGGTGTGTATTGTTGTATGTGTGTGTGTGTGTGTGTGTGTGTGTGGTTTGTGTGTGTTTGTGTGTGTTTGTGTGCGTCTGTTATAAATACATTGCAAGTCTTAATTTGCAATGCGTGAAATTTAGGAATAATTAGTTGATTCCTGGAAATCTTCCTCTATGCAATTTATCATGCTTATCTAACATCACTCCCCCACCCCCCCGCATCTGCATCTCTTCAAACAATAATATCTCTGTCTCTCTCTCTCGCACACGCACGCACGCACAGACACACCACAGCACCACACACACGAGTTCAACACCACAAACCACCATCCCACACACACACACACACACCCACCACACACACACACACACACACACCACCACCACACACAAGCGCGCGCGCAGCGAACCCAGGTCGTCAGGTTATAAGTGGGAGGAAAGTTCATTAATATGCCTATTGATTCGTAATGTCATGATGTTAACCTTAAAAGATGACAGACAGATAGATCGATAAACAAGTGAGTAAAGGAATAATGGAGATATATTACCATGATAGCCCTACCGATATATAATTCGATCGATACAATAGAGTTAAAGAATGCTATAAGTTATAGAATGAATTGGGTAATAACATGGAATAAAATAAAATACGAAGGATGATACTGTGTATTTATCACATAGACCTAAACAAAATATGAAAAGAGAAGAGAAGAAGAGAAAGAGATAAGAAGATAAAAAAACAGAAGAACAAGAGAGAGATAATAAGAACACGAGAGAACAAGAGGAAGAAGGAATATAACATATGAAAAAGAAGAGTAGCAAAAAGAAAAGACAAAGAATAACAAGAAGAAGAAGAAGAAAATAGAAGAATGGCGAGAATAGAAGAAAGCCAAGGAAGAATAACAAGAAGAAGAAAAAGATGAAGTAGAAGAACAAGAAGAAAGAAAAGAAAAAGAAAGAGGAAATAAAGAACAAGAAGAAGAAAAAGAAAAAGAGGACAACAAAAGGAAAAGAAGAAGAAGGAGAAGAGAAAAGTACCAGCATGAATAAAAAAGAAACCGAAACATGACAATATATGGCACATCTTTAATGACCCTTAACTATATTACTTGAAAATAACTAGTAATATAACTTATACTCGTAATATATTTTGAAAAACTTATACGTGAATACTGGATGTTTTGAAAATCTTATGCTTGCGATCCTCTATTTTGAAAAACTTATACTTGGGAACACTTATATTTGTAAAATCTTATACTTGGTAATACTAAATTTTAAAATATTATAACGTGGGAAATACTCATATGTTTGAAAACTTATGCTTGGAAATATACTTGGAAAAAGTTAGTGCTTTGAAGCATACCTGGAAATACTTATACTTGGAATATTATACTTAAAAACTTATGGTTGTAATATATCTTGGAAATGCTTATTACTTGTAAATATACTTGGAAATATGCTTGGAGATACTTATACTTGGAACTATCCTTGGAAATATGCTTTGGAATACTCATACTTGAAAAGAACACAATGGAATGCTTAGAACTTAGAAAAAATTAGGTTTATAACTATACTTGGGAAATACTTAGTACTCGGAAAAAACTACACTTGGTACACTGAACATGACACTGAAGTAACCCTCGAGTAGCAAGGTTTACCACTTGACCAAAGCCTCTTCCTCCTGCTCTGTGTATACTTATCTAGCCTTCCTCCTAGTCCTCTCATTTTGGTGCTTTCTCTGGTCCGTGTGTTCACAGCTCTCTCCTTTTCCTTGCCGTTTGTTCTGTTTTTCATTGTTGTTTTTGTTAGGGATGCGATTCTTTCTTGTTGTTTTTGTTTTTTGTTGTCTCATCTTTTTTTTCGATTCGTTTCTGTTTCTCATCTCTGTCTTTCTATTCTATCTATCTAATCTCTCGTTCTCATCCGTTCTTTTTTGTTTATTTGTGTCTGATATCTCCTTGCCTGCTTGCGTGGCTGTCTTGTCTTTTCTACCTCCGGCTGCTCTATCCAGCTATCCATCAATGCCATCTATCCATCTATCCATCAATCTCATCCATCTATCCATCATCCATCTATCCATCTCATCCATCATCCATCTATCCATCATCCTCTATCCATCCAATCCTCGATCTGCCTTTCTGTGTACATTGCCTCTCACACCGAACACAACTCTCCGCGCTACCATAGAGGGTTTAGTTTTAAAAAAAAAAAATAACGGGGGAGGGGGGTTTGGGAGAGCGAGGGGTGTCGCGCAGGGTATGGGAACCTCTAATAAGGGGCGGGGGAGGGAAGGGGGCCGGAATAAGGCAGCGTGGGGAGGGGAGGGGCAGAGCGGGAGGGGGGGGGGGGGCAGGGCGGGGCAAGAGCGGATAGGAGGGACAAGGGAGGTGCAAGCGTGGGCGGATTGGAACGGGGGAGGGGCCAAAGCGTGAGGGGGAGGGGCAGAGCGGGGAGAGGGGTGAGGGCAGAGCGTGAGGGGGGGGCAGGCGGTTAAATAGATTGGATCATCTGATGGTCGAGGGAGGATGGCCTCTGTCCATTAAATAGCGAGTGGCGTGCTGCGATTTCTCAAGGTGGTCGATGTACGATCAATTTTCTCTCTCGTTTTTTCCTCTTCTTTTTTTCTTCTTCTTTCTTCTCCCTTTTCTTCGTCTTCATTTTTCTTTCTTTTATTCTCATCTGCTTCTTCTTTTACTTCTTCTCTATATTTCTAACGTCTTCATCTCGTCTCATTATCATTATCATCCATCATCATCCTCACCATTATCATTACATCATTATTTAATCGTCATGCATCCATCATTATCATCATCATCGTCATGCATCATCATCATTATCATCATCGTCATTATCATCAATCATTACCATACACCATCATTTCATATCATCCATCATTATCATCACATCATTATAATACATCATTATCATCATGATCATTATCACCATCATCATCTTTATCTTTTTTCTTCCCGTAATTTCCGCCATATATAAAATTTTCTTGTGAATGCTCTCTTCATTTTGAAGAATAAGAGCATATGATTATTATTAGTATCATCATTATTATATTTTTATTATTATTATTATTATTATTTATTATTAGTATTAGTATTTTATCATTATTTTATACGAAAGTTTTCCTTAGGTCCTGCTAATAAAATCTAACACCGGTCACTCACAGTGACCTAGGGTGATTGAAGTTATGAGGCAATGGAACTCCACGAAAACATGCAAAATATGCAGACCACCACAAAGCAAAAACATCCAGTCAAATCAATTCACGCCCGACAAAGAACACAATCAGATTGATAATGCTCTTCTGAAACAGGCTGTGCTGTTTAAGACTATTCTTTGGATTTCTTCTAATTTTGGATTGCTGATATTTGCTTCAAAAACTTATCCGTACTCGTTTTTTTTATAAGGCCAAGAGCTCCATAACAACAGCAAGTTTTGTTTTTTTCCACCTCTATTTCCAGTCTTTATACGTTGATATCTTCTCCACACTTTTGTTTCTGTCTGAAGGGGAGTTGCTCATATCTATAAACAGACATTGTTGTTTATTTTGTCCTTGATGACGATATTGGACGATTTGCCTGTATAGTACGATCTGTGTGAATTGGAAAGTTCCACAAGATTGTAGCCTCTTTGCCTTCAGTAACTGCTCTGGATGGTCTTTGTACCATTTAATCCTTTGTTCCGATAGAAGTGTTTGCAATCTTCCAGTGCAGGTTACTTGCCCCTCTGTAGTTCGATTTTTTGTACTCATTCCGGTGTTAATATTTTAGCAACACAGATACAAGGTGATCAATTTTCTCAACCTTGTCTTCGCAAAACCTACACCTTTGAGTCAGTGCCCATTGTGCCAGATGTTAGCTTGATATTTCTGGTAACAAACTTTGATGGTGGGCTGCAAGAATAAAACCCTCTGTTTCCCCTTTTATTCCAGAGATTCTAGCCACTGATGGGTTTGCAATTTTCATCTCCATAGTGTTGTTTGCTTCGAGTTGCAACTGTCCATGGGAGAGGCTTTTCAATGCCACCTGAGATTCAAGTTTTCTTGTCCGGACTTCTTTGCTTTTTGTTTTTTTTATGTTTCAGCAGCCAGGTGTTTGGCAACATATTTCGATTGTCTTTTCGCTTTCATACCTAATTCCTTAGAAAATTTATTTTGATTCCTTTACTAGTGGTGTACGCTTTATAGTTTTCATGGTACTCTAACT
Organism: Penaeus monodon; assembly: GCF_015228065.2. Lineage (NCBI taxonomy): Eukaryota > Metazoa > Arthropoda > Malacostraca > Decapoda > Penaeidae > Penaeus > Penaeus monodon. The sequence continues at coordinate 54,327,786 of NC_051394.1, forward strand.
AATTGAAGCATCCATCGCTGTAGATCTAAGTCTTGCAAGAGACCATCGTTGTGTTTTGTACGATATATTCGCCACTGCATCATCCCCCTACTTCCTTTACTTCTTGGACGACAGGAAGTCTTAGACCTCTGATTTAGGGTGATACATTCTTTTTCATGTCAATTTCTTCTAATTTTGGTGTCAAATTTGTTTGAGTTCACGTAATTTCTGTCATCACGTTTAAAACTATATGTACCACAGGTATTGCAAGAGTGTTGATTGCTGTTAGTTTGTTCTTTGAGTTTAATCTGTTTTCAGGATTGAACCTTACTCTTCGGATGCCATCTGTAACGTATTTTTTTCTTCATCTGTGATTATTGTATCCCAATTTCCTTCGTCTATTCCAGATATTTATAGGTTTCTCCTGATCCAATCTATATTACGGTATATACTTACTTTATATTTATCAGATGTCACTATTTTTCCTTTGCTTAAAGGTTGCTTTAGCACACTTTATCGAGACCAACTGTCATACCTATGTCATCACTGAAATCTTTTCAGTATTCAGCACCTTTCAATTCACCATCATTCTGAGCGTAAAGTTTCAGTCAGCCATAGAACTAATGATTGATCTTCTTGTCCATGATCTTATAATCCGTACCCTGTGTTGTTAAGATTGTTTGTTATTAGTATTATTATTATTATTGTTATATTATCATTTTATTAGTATTATTATTATATTATTATTATTATTATTATTATTATTATTATTATTAGTATTATATTATTATATTATTATCATCATCATCATCATCATTATAATCAATCATCATCATTATCATCATCATCATCATCATCATCTCTTATCAGCTTCATTATCATCATCATTACTTATCATTATTATATTATTATTATTATTGGGGTTGTTATTATTACATTATTTCATTAGCATCATCATTGTCATTACACGCACTGAAGTAGTTATTTATGCGCATTATTATTACACGACAATCCGAAGGAACGCCAAGAAGGAAGATAGAGGTGAAGGGGAATAGAGAGGGAGAGAGGGAAACAGAGGGAAAACGGATGGGACGCACACACGACAAAAGGCTGGATGGATGGAAGAGGAGAAGAGAAAGAGGGATAAGGAGGTCGAAGGGGGAGTAGGAAGGGCAATATAGAATTAAAGTGAAGAAGAGTGAATATAAGGACAGATCTGGGAGTAAAGAAGGGAAATGGAGGGGTGCTTGAGAGGTAGAGGGGAAAGGAGAGGGTGAGGGAGATGGAGAACGAAAGGAAAAGGGTAAGGGGAGGCGAAAGGTAGTAGGGAGGGTGAAAGAGGGAGAAAAGAGTCCCATCTTTTTTGTATGTCTGTTGCCTCCGAGAATAATAGTGATAATGATAATATTATAATGATGAATCTTGCTTCTGGTAATATGGTGACGATAATATAATATAATTAAAGATAAAGAGAAATAATGACGGATGGTGATAGATAACAATAATGATAATAATGATGACGATGATTATAGGTAACATCAGTAATGATAATAATAACAATGATAATAATAGCTAATAATAATAATAATAATATAATAATAAACATAATAAATAATGGTAATAATCATAATAATATAATAATAAATAATAATATATAAAATAATAATAATAATAATAATGATAATAAATCAATAATAACAACAACAACAACATAATAATAATAAATAATGATAATGATAATGATAATATAATAATTATCATAATATAATAATAAATAATATAATAATATGAAGTAGCAATGATGAAACGCGATGGGTAATAAAGATGATGACAATAATAATAATGACTATGTATATCAATGAATTTTTTATAAAGTAATGAGAATCATGATAATAATCAATATATAGTGATATGATAGAGAATAATAATATAATAATAATATAATAAATAATAATAATAATATACATAATATAACAATAACAATACAATAATATGGACAATAATAAAATAATATAATAATAATAACAATAATAATAATAATAATAATAATACTAATATGATAATGGATAATAATATAATAATAATAATAATAAGAATAATACTATTAACAATAATAATAATGGTATTGTAAAGAATTATCAGAAGAAATATATAGTAGTAAAAATGATAATGACAATAAGAATAAAAATTAAATAATAAAAATCTTAATACTGACATATAACATAATGATGATACTGTATGAATGACGCTAATACAAATACACAACAAAAATATTATCAAAATTTTAAAAATGTGATGATATTTTATGATCAACTAAGTGTAGAAGTGATAAAAGCATCGCCATAAAAAAAATAATAATATATGACAAATGCAAAATATTACCGGAAACTTTCCTTACAAAGAATAGACTACTACTGTATATTGTTCCAGGTATAATTATGTTTGAGAAAAGAGAGAGAGAGAGCAGAGAGGAGAGAGGAGAGAGAGAGGAGAGAGAGAGGTAGGAGAGAGATAGAGCGAGAGAGAGAGAGAAGAGAGATAGAGAGAGAAAGAGAGAGAGAGAGAAAGATGAGAATAGAGAGAGAGAGAGAGAGAGAAAGAGAGAGAGAAAGAGAAGAGAGAGAGAGAGTGAGAGAGACAGAGAGCGAAGTAGAGGGACTAGAGAGAGAGAGAAAGAAAGAGAGAGAGCAGAGCGAGAGCGAAGAGATAGAGAGAGTAGAGAGAGAGAGAGATAGAGAGAGAGAGAGAGAGGAGAGAAGAGAACACCAGTCAATCGATTCCTTCCAGTTCATTGATATCCGTTATTAGAAAGAAAAGAAAAGAAAAGTGCAAATATCATGATCTGAACCAAGAGGATTTAGCACATACAGACAATTAAAGTTATACGCAGCGTTGGGCATAAAGAAGATTCCAATAAGCGGATTGGAAAACCTGGCTTGATCTGACAATGGGAGCAGCTACAAACACCGCGTGTACTAGAACAGCCCGGATCATCACGTTCCATTATCTAATAAGCACTGGATGTGGTCAGCTACTGTGGTAGATCAAACTTACATATTTCATGCCTGAGAAGCAAAAACAATAATAGATCAATCACGGATGATTAATAATTGCTAATAGTACTAATGTATTAGTAATGATAAATGTATAATCGGGTAATAGTATTGATAGTGGGTAATAAGTTATAGTAATATTACAATAAGGAGAACAATGGTGAAACGATTAGATGATCGAGAGTAAATAATAAAAATAGTCCATGATAATAATGATGATCGATATTAACCACAAAAACATGACAATGATAATATTGATAATAATGATAATTAATATAATATGTACTAATAATAATAACGATATAATAATGAACAATAACATCATATTAATAATAATAATAATAATACACAATAATAATAATAATGAAATAACAATAATACTAATACTATACTGCTAACACTGGTTTACAAAAAAATATTTTTTGTCAGTTGTGTCTTCAGTTTTTCAATGATTTAGAGCAATCGCATCGCTGCAATCCAAAAATGCCAGCCATTTTCCCGATCAGGTCATAGTTTTCAACAAGTAATATAGGAAAAATCGTTTTTTTTTTTTTTAACGAAGTGGAATACTTAGAGCTCATTTTGTTTTATTTGTATTAGCTATACATCCGATACTTAAGATTTTTTATTTGTTTTTTGCCCAATTTATAATTATCGACATGTTGCAAACATGGATCTATCTGTATTGACATTAATCAACATTGCATTACTGTGGTAACTATTACGAATATCTACTGAATCAATGCTGAAGATCGATCAGAATTGATCAGTTGATCAGTATATAGGACCTAATAAAAGACAGATGCATGAAAAACTAGATGTTTGCCATCATTGATACTCATTCAGTGTGACACTTGTCCGTTTTTCTTTGGGGAGCTCCTCGAATGTGGCCTCGAGCAGGGATGTCTCTCTTCAAAGTCCAACACTAATCGGCCGATCATGACTGCATCCCACCGTCCCGATACCTTGTCTCCATCTCTTTCGTCTTGATGAAATCTCTCCCCCTGCTCGTCGCTCATTGATCCGCATATTCTCAGAAACCGATCCATGTGTGAGAATAGTTAATGCATTTTGATGCTCATGGTTTTCATCCGCGTTTTTTGAAGGCAGTCAGCATTTTGGTGACGATTTTGCGTAGTTTGCGTGGCCTGTTGTTGCCGAGGAATTCTTTACGACCAGAAACAAATGCCTTCCACCGCTCCGTTCGCTTTATTCATTGAGTTTTCAAACTCTGGATCTCTGATGAGCTGACGTAGTTTAGCTCTGTCAAAGATGCCACTATTTCAATTTCTCCATGGTCCATACCTGAAAAGCAATGCAACAGGTGAGTGAAGCAGCCACCCACCCTTGTCCAGAGCTTGTTGAACTTCTTCATCAAGCCAGCTTCCTGTGTAATCGGGGTGGAGAGTATTCCCTGTCTCTGTCCACCAGAGGGGCGTTGATGGACGTTCTTTGATCTCTAGGCTCCAATTCCCTCCCGCAGAGACGCACTCCTTTCGTTGTTAATGCTGAGCTTGGGCCCTACTATCCCCATACACAGAAAGCACCCCGGGTACTTTGGTGAAACCGGACTAACTGTCCCAACAAGTTCACCATCTTCAGGTCACACGATTCACCCACTCATGCTGACACACAACGAATTCTTCTCCAGCAGATACTTCCAACCGCTTCATACTTCGCTTCACTACTTCTCCTTCCGTGTAGTCGAGTGAGCCAGCAGTATAAAAGGCCAAACTGGTTGCCGTTGTGCACCATAACGACTCTTTTTCAGCGATCTCTTGCTGCTGTCAATAAACAGCCTCCATCTCTACAGTTGGTACTGTGGCAATCCAAGATTGTTTCAGAAGGCTGTGAAACATCTGTACAGTACACCAGCCTTTCTGCTTCAGAGAAAAAAGCGAAGGTATCTTGATTGTCTGTTGCGGTAGAAATGATGCGAGGTACTGTCAGGAAAGAAGGTTTTTTCTTTCAGTCTTGATGCCAACATTCGGCCGAATGACTTTTGGCCAGTTGAGGTCCTGGACAAGATCATTCAGGTCTCCTTCTGAAAAGAGATGCAGAGCGTCATCGGCCATCGATCAGGGGGGGGGGACTAGGACTACCTTCTTCATTGTCTTCAATACTGGAAGAATTCTTCGTCACTTAACTCAGGAGTTCTGCTGTGACAGGTACTGAACTTCATCACAGTGGAGGTACAGGACGAACGTGCTGATTCAGAGATCAGGATACTTGACGCTGCTCTGGTTCTTTCTGTGATCCCAGTCAAATTCATAGCGCAGAGTAACGTCACTGACATGGTTTTTTTCGGCTCTTCTCCAACCATAGAAATTCCGACTTCAAAGCCGCCTCCTTTCCTTGGGTCAGCGACAGTAGATACTCGTGCAATTTCTTGCCAGCCCATGTGAGCGCCCAATGCTTTGTCCTGATCACCAAGATTCTGCCAAAATAGCATGATCAGCACCGTTACAAAACATTGTGACGGTTTTTCCTTTTAGGAAACAACGGTTTATTCGCCGAAGATGTTACAGAATACATCCGGCTTATTTCTGGCAAGACCTTCTGGACGAATACATATCATTCATCTGATAAGGAAAAAATGTCTGTTAGCAAAAATGTGCGGTCGCAACTTGAAATTATATCGTAATACCCGCCACGAAAATGCTAATACCCTTATGTATGATCAACAACTCGTAAAAAACTATATTTGGCAATAGAAACAAAATTTGACCTGATTTGATCAAAATCAATGTTATTTTTGGATTCAGCGCATCAAAATTTCCTAAAATCTGTAAAAAAATGATTGCCGATTTTTGTTGTTGTTGACCAAATGTACTGAATATAGTATTATCATGATGATAATATATAGTTAGACACAACATACTAATGGTGATGAAACAATAATAAAAGTAATATAATGGTACGATGATAAGAAATAAGGGGTAAGAAAATATTGAAAACACAGTCATATGACGAAAAGAATGAGAAAAATAATAATGATGATAACTAAGAAGCAATCAAAAATAATGTGGTGATAATAAATATTAATAGTAATAATAATGATTATGGTGATAATGAATAATAACACCAACACAATAAAAATACTAATCATGATAATAAAAGATATGGACATCACAATGAGAAGAATGATAATATACAATGATTAATGTAAAAATAATTGATTCATAAAAAAAAATAATGATACGACAATAATCATAATAAATAAGAATAGTATAATCCGATAATAATAATAATAATAAATACTAATCTAATACTAAAATAATATAATATAATAATGAATAATAATAATATAATAAAATTACATAATAATAACATAATCACAGTAAATACTGATATAATATATTAAACATAATATAAAAAATAAATAATAATAGAAGAATGGATATTGATAATAAATCAAGCAATGATAATAATAATATTGCTAATTATGATCGAAATGATTAATATAATATTAATGGATAATAGATAAGAATAATAACCATACTAATGACCATAATAAAGTATTAAATGACAACAATGGTAATAATAATAATAATATAATATAATAATACATAATATATAATAAATAATAATAATAATATAGAATAATAATAATAAATAATAATACGAAATAACGATATAATTATAGTAATAATAACAATAATATAATAATACAGATAATACTATAATAAAAAAGATAATACATAATAATGTATAATAATAATATAAATGATAATGAAGATATCAACAAAGATATAGAACAATGATGAGAAAATAATAATAAGGATAATAATTGTTGTATAATATAATAATAAGAGAATTTATACATAACTAGTCAATAACAATAATAATAATGTCATAATAGATAAAACTAATGATAATATAATAAATACTATAAAATAACACCACCACCACCACCACCACCAACAACAACCAACACAACAACACCAACACCAACACCACACAATCACATAATAATAAATAATAGCACTAATACAATAATAACATGTGATTATATTAATACTAATGATTATAATGAAAATAATTATAATAGTAATAATGTTGATCAATAATATACGATACAATAACTAAAATAAGATAATTATACACACAACAACAACAACTAGAACAACAACAACATATAATAATGATAATTAATAATATAATAATAATAATAATAATAATAAATAATAATATAATATAATACATAATAATAATAAATGAATAATAATAATAATCGCACAACAAAATAATAATAACATCATTTTATTTATTATCATTATATTATTATATTATTATGTATAATAATTTATTATTATCTCACTTCGAATAATAATCATATATTTAATAGTAATAATAATAATAATAATATATAATAAGAATCTATATATTATCATAATAATACTTAATAATAATCATAATAATAATAATTATCATTATTATCTTATTTATCTTATTTACTGTTATTAATGATAACAGATAAAACTAAGGAAAAAGAGATTATAATAATGACTAACAGATGCATAACAGTACCTCTAAAAATAATATTGAAGATGTGATTTGATACTTATGATGATGGAAATACTTAATAATATATAATAATAATAATACACAAGACCAACATTAGACTATTATAAACTGATAATGATAATAATAGTAAAGTAAAATAATGACAATAATAAATACTAATAATATAATACATAATAATAGATCAAATATGAATCATAATGAATAATAATAATCATAAGAGTGATGATCATGATGATCATGATGATCAATAAATGTGATATATAATGGGATTAATAATAATGTAATATAATAATATGAGTAATGATAAAGTAGTAATTAGTAGTAGTAGTAGTTAATAATAACAATAACAATAACAATCACAATCACAATCACAATCAACAATCACAATCACAAGTGTATCCATATTAAGTATGGATGTATATTTTATAATAGCCTATATAATTATCATGTATTTATGATATGACGATATTATTAATAATTCAGGATATTCTTACGCGTTTGTGTAGCCCAGCGTGTAGCTATCGGCGCAAAGTTTCTCGAAACTCTTTGGGAGTCTATGATATGGGGGGGTGACCTTATCCCCACTCCCTCCTCACTTAGCCCCCTCCGTCCCCTCCCCATCCTCATCCCGCCTCAGCCCCACCTCATCCCCAACCCCAGTCCTAATCCCCATGGCCCCCAGCCGCGCCCCAACCCCATCCTCATCCGCCAGGCCCCAGCGCCCAGGCCTTTGCGCCCAGAGCCCGTTTCAGTAGAAGGCTGCTTATCAGTGATGACACATCTTTCTCGGGCATGTCTTTAATGTTATTATTTATTGATTTTTGTCGCCAGCAGTCCCTCTATGTAGAGACCGCTTTGGTACAGTAGTAATAGAGGCCTAAAAGAATTATTTGTTTAGGTTGTTTAATGAGACTGTTCCTATCTTATTTTTATTTTATTTCACTTTGAGGACTTACAAGGCCATCAAAGATTTACAGAAACCGCTTTTAATAGACATATTTTGTGAAACGGCCTCTAAGTATGCATTACGTCAGTGGTTTAGCTCAACATTTTGCAGAGGGTCAGTAACCTGAAGACTTGGGATATAGAGGGCAGCCAGGAGCCTCCCCTAAAGAGGGGCCCTTAAAGAGGGTCCATCCCTGCGCCATTCAGTGTCGTTTGTCAGAGCTAGTTTTCATTATCAAGGCTGCAAGATGCGCAGGCCGTCTCATAAGCATATACACAGTTTTGTATATGCTTATGTTGAGTGCTACAAACTGAAGAACTTGTACCTGTATGACTGTACTGATGTCATTTCTTCCATCTCGCCGGGACTATAAAATACTCATGGGCCTTCCGTGAACAGAGGAAATATTCCCCCCAGAACTACAGCTCATTCACGCAGGTTGACACGTCACCGAGTGTCAGCCTTAAACAGCTACTGGCAAATAAAATCAGATCTTTCATTCCTTACTCACTGGATCCCTGCCAAAGCTAAAACTGACAGCCATGACTGCCTGGCGTTGACAGCCCGAATCAGCCCGGGCGGCGGGCGAGAGCTGATGCTTGCACGCGCTACTTTGGCCTTAGGCATTATCTCAACACGCAACACGTGTCCGAATGCACACTGACAACCTACTCAACCCAAGCCTCAGCCCCAGCCTCAACCCCAACCCCAGCCTCTGCCCCAGCCTCAGCCCCCAGCCCCAGCCCCAGCCCCAGCCTCAACCCCAGCCTCAGCCCCAGCCTCAGCCCCAGCCTCAGCCCCAACACCAACCCCAGCCCCAACCTCTACTCAGCCGAAGTGCTGACAAAGTTAGTGAACTTAAGGGCCGGCCGTCATTCTGTTGGAGCCCCTCGCTGCTTCCTTGGGAGGGGAGGGGCAAGGATTCCTGATTGAGAGAATGTTTTTTTTTACGAAGGAGTTGCGTACTCAGGCAAACTGCTCTGTTAAACTTACAGGAAGGAAAATAATAAAATCCACGAAGCTTGTTCATCAGCTGCGGAGATGCTCCTTCCTTTTGGCGATCTGTGACCATTATTTGATGGCTTTAGGCACCTGCCACAGATATGCATCGGTCAGTGAGTCTCGCCCAGTGAATCGGGGAGCTTACTGGGGATGGAAGCGCACCGTCGGGCTCACATTCTGAATGGATTTGCGAGTGAGGACGATTCGAAAACCGAGTTATTAGAAGAGTGACATCGAAAGTTGTATCGCGACGACGCTTAATTAGAGCAGCTCTTTTGACTGAGCCTCACGTGCTGCTTCAAAACACTGCGTGATTTTCAGGCACAGATCGCGATAGTAGCTGTTGTTGGCACGGCCACGATGGTAGTTGTTGTTGGCACGGCCACGATGGTAGTTGTTGTTGGCACGGCCACGATGGTAGTTGTTGTTGGCATGGCCGCGATGGTAGCTGCTGTTGGCATGGCTGCGATCAAGCTCAAACAATACTTACATTTACAAAAAAACCACCACCAATATAAGCCTACGGGGTTCAGTCTTTCGCTGATTATCTTTCATGCATCGTGAGTGCCTCTTTACGAGCATAAGTATGTCGACTTCAAGAACAAAGGTGACCTTAAAGAAAGCATTTTTATGCTTCTGTGTTACAAGATTAGATCAGAGACTCATGCTCATAATTCAGTGTTTTTGCGGATTTAAAGTCATCGGTAAGCGCTCGCCCCCCTCTCCCACTCCTATTCCCTTCCTCTCTCTCCTCCTTCTTCGTACTCTTCCTCTTCTTCTTCCATTCCCTTTTTCTCTCCCTCTCCTTCTTCCTTTTCCCTCTCCCTCTCCCTCTTCCTCTCCTTCTTCTCCTCCCTCTCCCTCTCCTTCTCCGTCATCCTCTGTCTTCTTCCCATGTCTTTCCTTCCTTCTATCTCAGGCATTATTCTGTCCCCCCGCCCCCTCCTCTTCCTCCTCCTCTTCCACCTATTCATCCCCCTCCTCTTCCCTTTCCTCTTCCCTTCCTTCTTTCCTCTTCCCTTCCTCTTCCCCACCTCTGCTCCCCCTTCTTCCCTTCATCTTTCTTTAGATAAATGGAGTGACTTGGAGAGCAGCCTAAGATCGGCAAGACAGTGCCATAACCCAGCCGGGAACTCCAGCGGATTCTCACATTCATATCGGAGCAGAATGTACGTCAGAGCGGCGGAATGGCGTGCACATCCACCGGGAATATCCTATTTTTCTCCCCAACACGTGGTCATATATAAATGTTTCCATCCAAATCCCGCTCGATATCCTCCCCCTCCCCTTTCCCCTATCCCCCTGCCCCCTGCCCCCTGCCCCCTGCCCCCTGCCCCCGCCTCTCACCGGCGCACCCAATGAAGGACGCGGTAACTCCGTGGTAATGCAGACGGGGATCAGATTTTAATCAGCCTGGGTGCCGGGGCCGCGACGCATTTCACGTTTCATTTGGCCGGCTGCATTCGAGCCCCCCTCCCCCCGTTCCTGTCCTCACATGGCCCCCTCCGCCCCCTCCCCCAAGGCGCCTCCTTCCTGGTTTTCTTTTCCTCAAAGAATCGGTCGCTTTCGCTTAGGAAATCGGCGCTAATCACTGGCTGTGGCAGAGGTTGATTTACGTTTTGAGTTGTAATGTTTAAGAATTCTCTTGTTATTTTTTGGGCGCGGGAACGGAAAGTTCATTCAACTCCCGCTCGACGAATCGACCATTTGAGCCTTTTCATTCGCCCGCCATTGATGTCGCCCGACAAAAATCCGTGATCAGTTTTGTTGAAAGGGGGGGGCACATACCCCTAATACCTCTCCCCCTCCCTGCCTCCCCTCTGCCTCTCCCCCTCCCTGCCTCCCCGCTGCCTCTCCCTCTCCCCCCCCTTCCCTACCCTCCCCCCTTTACCTGCTTTGGCGCTTACTCCTTCGCTCTCAAGCTCTCAGTCCCCTCTCTCTGTCCTCTCTTTCTATCCCCTACTCAGTCCCTTTTCTTTACCCCCTCTTTCTATCCCAATCTCTCCACACACCCTATCTGTCCCCTCCCCGGCCCCCTTCGCTATCCCCTCTCCCAATCCCCGTTTTCTACCCCATCTCGCCTCCCAAGTTTCTCCTCTCTCTATCCCTCTCCCTATCCCACTCTACCTTCACTCTCTTCCCCTTCCCCTACTCCTCTCCTTGTCCTCTCCCTCCCTCTCCCTCGTGCCGCTCTCAGTGGATGCAAATGATCCTTCGTTATGGGTGAATACGATATCCCGGGAAATACGAATTTCTTTCTTAACTGCAGAATTTCCCGATGGATGTTCACATATCGGTAGGTTCAATTTTCCGCTTTCGATTAAAATCAAAGAAGTTCATTAAGGATTGGCATTGTCTGACGCCGGCGATGTGCCACCAGGGCGTAAGGGTCGAGGGGACGGCTTAATAGTAGGGAATTTCGCGCATTATGGTAGCGTGGGTTAGCGCCATCTTGGGCCAGAAGGGGATTTATCTTCACAGCTGAGCGGAGGTAAGCGACGGCTGGGATTTTACGTTCATTTAAGGGGATTTTCGACCGTAAGTGCCTCATGATACGGGAAATTGAATATTAAATCATTCGTTTTTGTTTTTAATGAATTGCTAGCGCAAAAATGGACGCGTGTTCGGGCGAAAAGGAAGGGGACGTGCGCCCTTAAGGGCGGGCCCCAGTTGTAGTTGTAGGAGAGTTTAGACCCTAAGGCATCTTCGCTATGGAAGCTATAGACGAAAAGCGGAATCCTTCCTGTGGGAAAGGCGAGGTTCGTAACCGCAAAGGAAAGGCTGCGTCGCGGCGGCGGCAGCTGCGGCCAGCGCGGGACGAGGTGCCGCTCGGGCCTTGGCAGAGCCCGGCCGGGGGAGCGGAGGCCGAGTAATTGCATGAATCACTTTACAGCTGCTTATCTCCCGGGAGTGCTTTAGCAGCACTTGTGGTTTATACTGGTGCCTGATAAGAGATAAGAAGTAGGTGGTTACTCGCAGCCAAGTGTGTGTTGGGAAAGCAGTGGGGGGGGGGGGAGTATGGGAGAGAAACCCGTGATTTAGATTTTTCCTCCTTGGAGATTTTATGCTCACTGCTTTCAGGTAGTGACGATGCGGACGCAGCCTCGTATCGTGAACATTGGAATATGACACACTCACCTCACGCACGCACCTCCCGTCGCATACATTCTGAACGTCAAAAACAAGGAAAACAGAGGGGAGGAGAGGCGAAGGGAGTGGAGGGGAGGAGGAGGGGGTGAAGTAATAGGAGAGAAGAAGGAGAGAGGGGAAGAGAGAGAAAGGAAGAAGAAGAGAAAGAGAAGAGAAGAAAGAAGAGAAGAAGAAGAAGGAAGAATAAGAAGAGGAAGAAAGAAGAGAAAAGAAGAAGAAGGGAAGAAGAAGAAGAGAAGAAGAAAGAAAGGAGAAGAAAAGGGGAAGAAGGAAAGGGGAAAGAGAAAGAAAGAGAAGAAGGAAAAGGGGGGGAGGAAAGGGGAAAGAGGGAGAGGAAAGAGGAAGGAGAAGGGGAAAGGGAAAAGGAAAAAAGGAAGGAAGGGGAAGAGGAAAGGGAAAAGCAGAGCAAAGGTTGGACTTGGCGGGGGGAAAAGTGGCCCCGGGCGAGGGGGGGTGGGGGAAGGCCCCGGGGGACAGGGAGACGCCGGTGGGAAGGGGGGAAAAGATGCTTTTTTCCTTTACTAGTTCTTCCTGCCCCCCCAAACCCCCCCCCCCCCCCCCCTCTCCTTTTTTCTCTCCCCTTTCCTTTCCCCCTTTTTCCTTTCCTGGCTCCACCCCCC